>NW_009952566.1:2568767-2648086 GCF_000747805.2 Chaetura pelagica
TGCACTATTCCTGTGGAAGACTGTGGCTGTAACTCAAAGTTCCTCACCATTGCTGTAGGCTAAATGTATGCACACAGGCAATTGCTGTTGGATCATTTGATGTTCAATACGTTGTTATCACTCACACCACTGAGCTTCTCACTTTCAGAAAAGCCCATTACAAAACTTGCAGTAAATCTTCTTGCTGGTCAAAGATTTTCTGAAACCCAAATAACTTGTCAAATGGATCTTTTCTAACCATATTAAATCTGCTGAAACAATGTCAACTAGAGCTAACATAGTTCCCATCTATATTTTTTTAAAAACAGTCTTTAATTTTAGTTCAACTAATTTCTCAGGTACCAAAACAGTGCCTATTATCATCAAACTCCCGAATTTCTACTGAAGCCTGCTTACATTATAGATAAACCTGCACTACTCCTTGTCTTCTGGTATAATAGATTACTCTAGCACTTTCCCCCCAGTGGTTCAGCCGCTCTATTTTAAGATACTTCACGACTCTTAGATGTATATTATTTTCTATCCTTTATCAGCTGGTTGTAATATTTCTTCTATTGGCATGTCAATCAATGAATGGCTCATCTCTACTGGCTGAAAAGTAGGTATTTGCTCATGATATCCAAAGTAAAGACACAGGCTGCAAAATCATTTGACTTCTTTGCAGTATCTTTAACCTGCATAACAATCTGGCAGGATTTCTCCTTTACATATACTATAAAACTTTGAATTTGTTATTCGTGCTCATTTAATCAGATTTTGCACCACTTCTTTCCTGCAGTATAGTCTGATTTCTATAAGGCTAGTTCCATTTTCTAAAGGATGGTTGTCTTCTTCAAATCACTTCTTGTGCCTTAATTTTTAAGTAGGCATGCAGTATTTCATATGGCATGCTTTGAAATAGCCAAAGTTTGACTAAGCTTTACAAATTGTTCTTCCTCAAGATGTCTGATACAGCAGCTTTATGAAATGTTGAAATTATTAGCTTGCCTTGCTGGCCTCTTCCACCCTTCACCTCCTGCTCACCCCCCATAAGCCTACAGCTAGGGGCAAAGCTATACGGCACAGTCTGAGCAAGAAAGGCACATGTGTATGGCTAGAGCTCCTCATGTTACATCATTCCCATTGAAGCAAAAAAAAAAAAAAAAAGGAAATTCTGTTTCTGATCCTTGTTTTTGTGAAGATACAATCAGAAATATGATCCAAGAGTGCTGACTGAATGCTGTCTGCTCAAGCCTTGAAATGTCTGGTAGAATGAGTTGTCACATTATTTTTACTCATTTTTACAGCAAAGCCTTTCTCCTTTGATCTAGTAACAAAAGACACTGAGATGCATCAAGTGTACTTCAAATTCATTCCAGGCTCTCAACCACAATGCAATAAGGATTTTGATTTTTAATTCTTTTTAATTACTTACTTCTTCTGTGGTATACTGTCAACACCCTGTCCATCTAATCTGTACATTTTTGGACGGCTGTACTGGAAACATGGGAAGGCATTTTTCCTACCCTGCTCCCAGTCTCTAGCTGTGCCACTGCATTTTATTTGGGCCACACTCCAAAGCTAGAATTCAGCCTAAAATCCCTGGGCAAAAATGCTGTGCACGCTTCAGCCTTTTGCTGAACATCTTTGCTCTGCAAAGCAGTGTACCAACATCTCAGTGGCAGTTTTACAGAAGTCCACAAGGAAAGCTGTGTCTGAGAAGAGAATAGCCCTAATGGAATGACCTTTACTGGGACTTGACACCTGCTACCTTGTAAGCTTCTTACACACACAGCTTAATCCACCTGGAGGCTTTTTTGCTTGATGGAAGGTGATAAAAAAGCTGTTAGACTGTAAGCTTTTTCTTAGATTCAAAGCATGTAGGCTCCTTGATATTCTGAAGCTTAGGGCACACAGAGGGGAAAATATATTTCTTAGTTCAGGTGCAATTCTCAAGTTGCTTATTAAGAATGAACCCTGGTCTAAGAATCACTTTATTGGCATGAAAGTAAAGAAAAGGCTTCCTGATATGAAGAAGGGTCCCAGTTCTACAGTACTTACAGACAAGATAATGTAATAGTGATCATAAAGCTTTCCTCAGCAGACAAGAAGAACAAAGAAGCCCAACTCTAGAAATTTACAATCCACAGAGGATCAAGCAGATTGTATTCTAGATATCTTAAAGGTGAATGCTCTAAAACATACATCAGTCTACAGTGATGAAAAGCCAGTCAGTCCCCTCTGAGTATAAATAATTCCCTCTTTCTTTGACACAACAAGGATCTAAATAAAAAAGTTGTACCAGTGTGATTTTTAGCATGATGGAAAGGGAGAAAAAGCAGAGTAGAAGACAGGCCCCACTGTAGCACTGCCCTGGCATAGCTGTGGGGAGAAGCCAGTACATAAATACTGAAACAGCCTCAGAATTCGAACATGGAAGGAACTGCCATTATTTTGGAGTTAGCTTTATTTAGAGCTAAAAAAATAAAACAACACGCAAAACAAAGCACAGAAAATCCCCAAAACAAAAAAAACACACTTCCCAACCCCCCCATAAAAACCACAAAGCAACAACCCCCAAAAAACAAGCCAAAACCAACAAACAAATAACCCCCAAAGAAATGACCTTCTGAACAGCTGACGTCTCTGAATAGAAATGACCTATCAATAACTGCTCAAATTGTAGTGGGAGCACAAGTGAGAACAGCATACCAAAAATACAGTGGTGGCTGGAAGCTGAACTACTGTTCTTCAGGTCACTACTCCTCACCCTTTTCTCTCACTGTGCCAAATATCATCTCCCTCAGGGAAGTGAATCCCTGGAGCCCGTCTTCCTCCTGCCTGAGCTAAGGTTCATCAAAGCCACCAGCTCTGGCCTTGCAGGACCTGGAAAAGGAAATTGTGCAAAGCCTTTATTCCATACCATTAAAGGAAGCTCAAATGAGATCTCTTCAACTGCATGCTATTCCAAGCACAAGCTCCCATTTCATGCTTCCTTGGGTATCATTTCTATGATTATTATTTTCTCTGATGGCTAATGTTGACAATCTCCACCACCATGGAGTCTTCAAACACTTTGTCCTCTGAAGTTGGCCCAGGTGACTAACTTAAGTGTTTCATAGTGTTGGTTGCAAGAAGTTCAGAGTGGAAAAATTTATGCAGAAGTCACTGTTTAAGAAATACTGTGAAACAGTTGGAAGCTTTTTATTTATTTATTTTAAGGTGGCTGACACCTGTATTGATACCTTTACTTACTTAGATCTAAGGGCATTTGCAAGCACTCATAAGATTGGTGTTTGAAAACACACCACTTCCATCATATATGCTAGGCTCTAAACATAGCAGTATCTAACCTTTCTTTGCTGGCTTTTATAATATAGGTCATTTATATGAAGTGACTGGAACATTGATCCTCCTGTTCAAGTTCCCTGAGATTATTCAGTATTAGTATTGCTGTGATTAGTCACACTGTGGCTGCTGTTCCTGTAGATTGTTTGATACAGTATATTTCCCACTATACACAAAGCAGCACTGTAGGAAAACCCAATTCAATCAATTTGAGCTGCCCTTCTTGTGCTACATTGGTATATTATGTATTGGACAGATAAAGTTGTGATCCTATCTAATATATTCTTTGGCTGGCTTGACTGATGTACAGAATGAATGGAGATACCCAATGCTATCCAATCCTGCTGCCGAAAGATAATGGCATCATTATTTGAAGACAGACCAAAAAGGGGAGTGGGGGGAGGGAAGGGTTTAGCTACTGCTTCCCACATCTGTAGTGAATATGGACACTGCAGTGTGTGAAGGGATAAAATCAGGCAGAGGAGACTTCTGAAAGCAAGCTAAAGAAAAGTAGAAAGTGTGAACAAGGAAGAGATCCTAAAAAGGACGTGATACCAAGTGTTGCAGAAAGCAGGCTGTCTCAGCCTCATTTTCAAGAGGTGCTCTGCAAACTGCAAGGCACTTCTAGATAAGCAAACCATCAGAGCCCCAGGCTGTTGTCTTCTCAGCAAGTTTGATGATGGCATGAAGCTGGGAGGATTGGCTGATTCACCTGAAGGTTGTGTGGCCATTCAGCAAGATCAGGACAGACTGGGGGGCTCGGCAAAGAGGAACCTAATGAGGTTCAACAAGAGCAAATGCAGACACCTGCAACTGAGAAGGAACAACAAAATGCACCAGTACAGGTTAGGTGATGATCTGCTAGAGAGCAGCTAAGTGGAGAAGGACCTTGGAGTCCTGGTAGACAAGAAGTTCTCCATGGGACAACAATATGCCCTTGTGGCCAAGAAGGCCGATGGTATAATGGGGTGCATTAGAAGGAGTGTGTCCAGCAGACTGAGGGAGATTCTCCTCCCCCTCTACGTGGCCCTAGTGAGACTTCACTTAAGAGTATCGTGTCCAGTTCTGAGCTTCCCAGTTCAAGAAGGACAGGGACTTGAGAGAGTCCAACGGAGGGCTACAAGGATGATTAAGGGACTGGAACACCTGCCTTACAAGGAAAGGTTAAGAGACCTGGGGCTTTTCAGTCTAGAGAGGAGAAGACTGAGATGGGATCTAATTGATGTCTATAAATATATGAGGGCTGGGCATCAAGAAGGCAGGGACAACTTCTTTTCACTTGTGCCCTGTGATAGGACGAGGGGCAATGGATTCAAACTCGAGCACAGGAAGTTCCACCTCAATACAAAGGTGAACTTCTTTATTGTGAGGGTTACAGAGCACTGGAACAGGCTGCCCAGAGAGTTTGTGGAGTCTCCTTCTCTGGAGACTTTCAAGACCTGTTTGGATGCCTTTCTGAGTGATCTGCCCTAGTTTTGGTCATGCTCTGGCAGGGGGGTTGGACTTGATCTTTGGAGGTGCCTTCCAACCCCTAACATTCTGTGATTCTGTATTCTTTCCCCCGTTTTGATAATTATTCTTTGGAATGGCAGAAGCACCTGTACTCCTGAGAGAAGGGCTACCATATCCTTGGAGCTTTATGCACCAACTGACCTAGGAGAGCATTTGTGGCTTACCTTGTGGCCACTCTCTACAAACAGTGCTCCACAACTCCAGGCCTGCCAGGTTTTAAAAATAAGATGAAAACTATTTAGGCTGACTTTGTAACACTGGAGCAGCACAGAACATTTAAAAGCAAATCAGCTTTTACCTAAAACACCTTGGAGTCAGTCCAGGAACGGAGCCAAGACATTCTGTCCTATGTTTTATCATAGAAAAGAAATGCAACAACACCTAGGTCACAAGAACAATTACTAAAAAAAGGGACAGACGTGACATGTAATGGAAGTGCAGCACCGCTAGAAAAGAGTTAATGTAAGGCACAACATGTATTATGTCATAAATGTAAAAGTCTGAGACCTTAAAAACAGTGTCATAATACAACAGAATAATGGTGTCACCAGGTAATATGTTTTGTTAAGTCCTGTGTATAAATTCCCTTGATTCCTTCAGTCTCTCAGCAGCCTTGCATTTGTTGCTCCTGATGGGTTAAGACAGCATTAAATTTACTTATTACATTATTTAGTCTGGAAGCAGCACCATTTATAGCATTTGAACTGTATGTATTGTGCAGTTTTATGCAGTTGATTATTATAAAATATATATGGGCAGCTTTGCTAGTAATCTGCTGTAGTCACTGGTGACTATTTGGGTTTAGTTCCAATGTTTTAAAGCACTAGTTTAAAATCCTCCATTGTTTAGTTTCCTATAACAAAATACTCACATTCAGTGAAAGTAAATGATAGTTCATCTGAGGAATGCATGTATGTGTGGAAGGAATCACTATATTCCGGTTGCACAAGTTTTCACTCTTTTATGTAGTGGTGTGCACCCAAAGATTAGCCAGATCCCACTGCAGTTGGAACTGCAGATACCCACCTTTGCTGTTTAAATTCATCCTTAGTTTATTTAGTTACTTTTAATGACTCTCCCCAAGGCCCTTTACATGGAGGGTTTTTTTCTTGTTTTCAAATACAAAGTTTTTAATTGACATTTTTTTACAATTTAATTAGATTTACCCTTCCCATGTGATTTTTACACTCTCTGTGCCAATTTTGATCCATTTAATTAGTTTTAACTGCCCCACATTGCTCACCTTCAGAAATACACCTATTACATAAACTCAGCTGTTTTTTAATAAAAATTATCTGAACATAGAGAAACTTGAATAAAAACACTTCTATTTATCATACCATGATGCTATTTATCAAGTACTATGGATGACCCACCATAGTCACAACCAAACTAATGGCATTTTGGCTTCCCTCTGTTACTGCCCCACCCCGACATCCCCCCACCCACTTGTACAAGGACCTAACCTTTAGTAAAATAGTAACTAAAAGCCAAACTGTGCACTAGGAGCCATCACCAGCTGTTGCCTATAAGGATGCATCTTAACATTTCATAATGAATCTCACCTTACTGAAAAATACTTTAAACTTACCAGGCAGTTCTTTGCCTCCAATACAGTTTTCCAACACTGTATCTGGTTCTTTCTCTTTAAGCTACTGGTTTCAATGACTTTCATGCAGAGATTCAGGATAAAGCAATATGCCAGCCTAAGGCTAAGGCACACACACAACCACAGACCAACGCTTATGTTTATGTCACAGGGCAGGGTGGTAAAGCATTTCTGTTATGGAATCTTCAGTCCCAGAGATCCTCAGAGCTCTCTTGTACAAGACCCAGAGCAGCCTCATCTCAGCAGGCCATGCTTTCAGCAGAGTGGAAGCTGATCAGATGACCTACAGAGCCCCTTTCTGACCGAAGTTATTCCATGTTTCTATTAGCCTGATACAAAATCTCATTTGAGTTTTCAACCATTCTTTCCAACCATTTTCCTTTTGTCACCTAACACACTAAATTGGGAAGTTTTAAGCCTGGAGATTCATCTCGCTTAACTTCAGATGCTTAACTGAGATGGTAAATTAAGAACCCAGTTGTCCTACATGTCATTCCCAGTCCAAAAAGACAGGGTGACATCATGACTCTTGTACACTCCAAATCTAATCAACTGGGAGAGAGAAATAATTACCATGTAGCGGCAGAGTGCTTAAAGCAGGTGGGATGGACTTGGAATCCAGTAGCTCGACACAGAAAGTCTACAAGGAAGAGCTATTTTCTGCATTTCTGCCACTACAGCGTATTTATTTCTTTTGATAAACTGAAAACATTTTTTTTTATGTTCATCATTAACATTAAGCTTCAAGAATTAAAGTTGCAATGATATTTGAAATGGCTCATGTAGGATTACAACTGAGCTAGTACATTTCTAGATTTTTATCTGATGTACATAAACTCAGAGGAATAGTTCAACTAGCACAGCATTATTGGGGTGGTTTTTTTTCTTCCTCGTGGAAAACAGTAACCCGCTAGACTAATATTGTATCTCTGATTCTAATTATTTCTCAGGTCTCAAATCCTTCAGTAGCTAAACTTGCACTTGCAAGTTCAGGGAAGAGTAACAAAATAACCTGACATCTGCTGTTACCCACAAGAACTGGGAAGAATGGTATTGCTACCATTTCTTTCTAAGCAGGTTTGTAAAATTAATCTGAAAAAAAATAGTAAATCACTTTCCCTCCCTACAATAAACAAAGATAATTGCACTGTAACATCCACTATTATTGGGATACCTAACAGGAGGGTGAACACAGAACATTGTGCCCAGTCAATACCACAGGATATAAGGGGTTTTGAATAATACCAGGATTTTTTTTCTGATTTGTATCAAGCACTTTAGGTATAGCCATAAAACAGTATCAACTGACCCTGCACCTGCCAGATACACATTTTGCTTATCTACAGGAGCAAGAAGAGCATGTCCAAAAGGACCTACCCTTGCCTTTCAACTAGACTGACCACTGCAGCCTAACAAGAGAGTTCCCTACCCATAACAGGCATGAACTCAAATTCAGTCCCCAGGAGGCCTTTGAACCAGATAATTTTCTATGCAATTTGTGCTTGCTCAATAACAAAACCAATCAAACTTTCATCCTAGATTAATTTAACTTTCAAGAATTTCGCTCTAGGCTATGTGTCTTCAGTTTTAAAGACCTGAAGCCCAAAGCTAGACCACATCAAAACTAAATGGAAACCACAGGGTTCTGCACAGCCACAACACAACACAGCGGATACATTTTCAGCTTCTCGTGGAAGATTCAGAGACTTCCCAACTTCTGTTCTGTGAGGAACTGGTCACTGTTTACCTGTGTAATAGGAGAGACACTGAGATTAACTGTGGGCTTTTTTTTCCCAGCCACTGTATAGAAGCTCTTTAGCTAAACTCCTTAAATGTTCTAACAACTGTGGTATGCTTACTGTAGATTTTCCATCCCTGTCTTTGATTTGCCTCCTCCACTGTCTGGAAGAAAATTAATGACTGGAAAGTATTTTTAAAAGCATAAATAGGATGATTCAGATAATGCTAGAATGAATGGTCTGACATCAGCCCTATGAAAAGTCACAAAAAAGTTTATATTAGGCAAGTATAAAAATAAGGTAGATTATAATTAATGCTAATTACATCATTAGCTTATGAAAAAAAAAAAAAAAAGACCAAACAATCACTAATAAAATTACTGTTTGGTTAAAGGCAATTCTGCTAACCTGACATGCTTCTGGGAAGTGTTTGAGTTATCCAAAAGAAGGTTAGAAGTCTGATTATTATAGCACATGAGAAAGAGTTATCTACCTCTGAATATGAAAAAATATCAGTGTATGAAATGATTAAATAGCTGGTAGCCACAAACAAAATTAATAACTAAGAAAGGGAACACTTAAAGCAAGAAAAACACGGTATATTGTAGATTCTTACAATTTGAAATCTTTTAGAAAGAAACCTTCTAAGTGTAAGCATCTGGTACACTTATATAATAGACATTAGCAGCTTAATGCAAAATTAAAACACAAGGCACTCTGGCTTATATTACAAAAGTGATAATCATAACGGTCTTTCCAGGCCTTGAAATGAATCTATTAGTATGGTTCCAATGTGCAGCACATGGGGTTCCTCAGCATGATCTCAAAGGCACTTTCTTTGATACAGCTCTCTTGGACACCCTCAGAATCATTAATTCCAACGTGGTGGGGTCTTTCTCTTGCTATTTCCTCTTGCAATGTCTCTGCATTAAGACTTTTGCAGCACCACTCTTGAGCAGAGTATTAGCTTTCCTAAAAGCCTCACTGGTGCATCACCTGTATCTCTGTGCCATTAGGTCAGTTTTCACATGGATCAACTGACTGCTTATATACTGACCTGGTTTACATTCTTCATTGCAACTCTTTCCTTATTATCATAACTCTAAGATTTTTGTAACATTTTGTCATCTTTTCATAATGCTGCAGCATTACACCTTAAAGCATACACCTTACTTTGTACCATTACACCTTGAAGGTGTATCTCCTACAAGGTGACACCACCATGCAGTGTCCATGTTTGGCATCAAGTACCCACCTTTCCATTTGGTCTCCTACAGCCAGAACAGATCCCAAGCATACTGTGCTGTATTGCCTATGTGCCCAAATTTAAGATCTAATCTGATGTGCTTCAGCTGAAACCCACCTTGAGCTCCCTGTCTGTCGTGGGAAATCGTCACCTCCAAAGTATAGTGGCTCTCTCTCCACCACTCTGGAAATACCTTTCTCTACTACAATACTACCATCAAACGTAAGGCAAATAGAATCCTATCATCAGATGAGCAGTTTTGGTTTGAAAGTTAGGCAGAACGAATATGAGCCTGTATGTTACCTTTGTGGACCCAAGAGAACGGATTAGCATTTTCCTCTTTTCCAAATCACCTTTTTTTCAATCCTGTTTATGACATTTCTGTAACAACATTAATGGATATTTTGACCCAATGTACCTTGTGATAAATGCCATAATCATCCATTTGGAGGCTGTCCCATGTTCTCAAGACCATAGATTTTTGGATCACAGCCTTTTATTTCATTTTCATTTGGCTTCTCTTCATAAGCACTTTGCTTATTATCAAGCCCTTTTGTTGTGTGTACTCCAGTTCCATCCTACTAATTGGCTACAGTGTAGGTCCCTATCAAATTAACTCCTACTGTAACTGAGCCCACTAGAATCACATTGCCTTTATAACCTTCTCTTTAAGCCATGTTCCCGTTGATGCAAGATCTACACCTTATGTCAAACTTGCAATACTTCCCTTTATACTTTAAATAGTGACTGCACATCTGAAGCTACCATGGACAAAAGCATGTCTTACATAAATACTGAATGCCTTTTTATAACCATGTGACAGCTGACAGTGGTCAATATCTAATGGTAAAATTTAAAATTAGACCATTCAGCTAAATTAGATGACTTTGAGAATGATCAAGGCATTGTTCCTGCATATGCATGGACATAGCACAACATACAGTAAAGGAGATTAAAATACTTAAGATTTTTCATTGTGGCACCTAGGCATGGGTAGTAAGAGTTTCCTTCTGGACAGATTAGTGACCTTGTGGAAGACTGGAAAGAAAGATGAAATTCCCTTTAAATGCCTAAGACATTTCATTTACTCTACTCATCAGGACTGTCTATATAGTCACCTGTCCATGCTCTAGAAACCCATTTCATTTGGTTTAAGTAAAGTAATAAGAATCTGCTCAAAACCCAAAATGTTGAAGATTTCCTCACAGATGTTGTTACTCAGAACAAAGCCATGATGTACAGGTGCCAGCATTCACAGTGGGGTAAAAAAGAGAATGAACTACTTGCAGTGCTTTAAGAAGTGGCTTAGTGAAAATAATTAGAACAGGAAATACAGTCAGCTAAGCAGAAGCTACTTTAGCACTCCTTTTGCTATTTTTATTTGCACTGGTTAATACATTCTTACATCTTAAGATAACTAGGCCAGCTTGTCTGAGGGAATGCAGAACAGGGTGCTAATTTCATCTCTGCCTCACAATTCACCAGTGTCAGCACTTCCTAAACTGGAATTAGGCATCCTGTCCTATTTGATGATGCCGCATAGCAAGTTCCATACATTGTTACTTTTTGCTGTTAAATTAAGCAGAACAGTCAGTTTTTGACAAAACCTGTTGGACTAATAGTCACCCAATCACTCTGTGGCCTTCAGTGTTGCTTTTTCCCACCTCTCCCTCGTTAACATCACACCCTGTCTTCAGCAGCCACGTGTATGAAGTACCAAAAACTTTGCAGTCCTCTCTAGTTATTACCATTCTTGGAGCAATTGATTAGTACATAAACTAAATTAGAAATATATGATAATAGAAAAAGATCTTACTTGTCATTTACTAAGCCTGGCAAGCACAATCTACATTTTAACAATTCCTTCTCCGGAAAATTACACCAGAAAGCACAAAATAAAAACAGTCACTTTCAGTTCAGACTGAAACTTGTTAAAGACTTTGCGTATCTTCCTGACAAGTCATCAGCTGCCTCTGAGCACATAAATTGCACTAACGTATTAATATATGGAAATTCCAGAGCAATGGCTTGTCATCGGATTAGAATGTCAATGACCTACAATAAAGATGAGGAACAATGGGTGATAAATGTATAGCTGCAGCTTAGAAAACAAACCAAACCAAACCTGTGTTAATTAATTTCTGAAAGCAGGTATTTCTGACTGCCAAGTTCCTTTTTTTTTTTTTTTGCATGTGTACATCTCATTGAATCTACTGTTTGGAGTACTGACCCACACAGTCAGATTATAACAGAAAAAACCTGAAATAATTTAATATAGAGGCATTTGTATTAGTGAGGTAACAGGAGTGTTTTAATCACATTTCTCCTATTAAATGAGAATTATTATCAGGCATTTTCTTTAGGTTCATAAGTATTGCTTTTTTGTAAGAGTCACCTTAAAAAAAAACTGCCTTTAATGAAAATTCAGATTTTCAGTGACTCACATGCTTTTAAAACAGCTCTCATTTCTATGAGCAATACTGAAGACTAGAATGATCACAGAGTCTACTAGAAAACACCTATTCCCTCCCTTTTCCTTTATTTACTCAAAGAGCATGCAGATACACAAAAATACTCAGAATAAATGCAATTTTGGAGGCACAGTTAACAAAAAAGAAAAAACAATGACCAATTGATCATGCCAGTAAAACTAAAGTGCTGATTGTTCTCTTAGAATCCAGTTTGGAACTGGAAGCAAACAGAGCCCAAGGGGCTATTTCATTTTCACACATCAGACAGATGTCGAACATGCCACTACATTTGATCCTTGGTCAGTGACATTTCTTGACCCACAATATGCACATACAGCATTATCTATAGAGTATTTTTCTTGTGAAGACAGAAGTTGCCCCATGACATTTTATCATTTAATGCTTTAAGTGCAAACAACTGCAATAACCTGCAGGAACAAGAGAGGACTTCATTTGTTAATGATTTCAAAAAAGAATCACTAGTTTACAAATAAAGTTTGGAAGGCATTTTTCTCCTGTAAGTAAACACTGGATATTTGGTATACCACGAGCACCTCCATGCCCTGTGCAGCCTCTTAGGCCATTCAACATTAGTGTTGTGACCTGACAACAAAACACCAGGCAGGACAGCATTCACTTCTTCCCTCTCCTTTGCACCAGAAAGAAACAATACATATACACAACCATCCAAAACCAAGACTTGCAAAACCTTCTTGTCTATTATTTTGTACAAATTGCTTTTCTACACGTGCCTGGTTTGCCTCTACACTGTTTAAATGCAGTTAATTCATAACACTATCATAACAAAGATCACTAACAACAAATACAGAGAGGCAATTTTTTCCTTTTGAAACAGTGTAGTCTCTGTGAGATAAAATTTAAGCTTTCATATTGAACAGAGGGAAAAAATTACAAGATCCTAAAGTATACTATAATGTGCTCTCTATGAAACAAAACTGGGGCTGAACTTCTTATTCACATTTAAGTGAGGTGTACAAATTTCTCCCATATAATTCCAGGCACTTAAACGAGGTGTCTGTGGAGGAGCCTGGCTGTCCCACACTCCCTCTCCACTTGCAACACAGACAGAAATAAATTTCTCAAAGTGTGATCATTCCTGTCCTCCCCCACCACCCCTAAATAAAACCTTTCCTTCCCCTCAACCTGAACAGCTTCAGTGAGATTGAGAGGTATGTGTACAATTTCTCTCACAGGTCTTGATTTATTGTCTACATAGAGACAAATTATAGTTGCTTTACAAGAACACAGGACTGGAAGCAATGCTCTGGGGTATCACATCAAGACTGTTCTCCTCAGCTCCCTATGTTTACCTCCCCTGAAGTATTTGTAGAGAGCATTGATAGTCCTCGTCAGCCCTCATTTTGCTAGTTCAAACAAGCTGGGGTCCTTTGTTCTCTCCTTGTAAGACATCCCTGCATTTTCCTCATCACCCTCGTAGCCCTTTCTTACCACTCATACTGGATTTAATTAATCTTTCTTGATTATGCAGACCTGAAACACACACTGCTGCAGATACAGCTTCTTTCCAACCTTATACAACAGCAATAATGCTTCCAGGTCCACTAGAAATACTTGGTCTCACACTTCTTTGGATCCTGGTTGCATGTTTCATAGTGGTATCACATTGGTGAGTCATAAATCTCCTGTTAGACAAACAGACATCAATCTGTCTTCTTCAGTCATGCTTCCAGCTAGTCATACCTGCCTCTGGGCTACAACAGTTTTAATGAGTTAAATGAAAAAGGCAACAAACATTTTTGCCCTGGCTTCACTAGCTGAGATATTAAACACATATTAAGGTCGTTACTTTAGAGCTGTTTTCTCAGGGGCTATTTCCAAGGCTTCCCCAGAATTAGCCAGCCCCATTTGGAAGCATATAACCCTCAGCAGCACAGGGCCATAAGGCAAACCTGGCTCTTCCCACCACAAGTAGCAAGAGGCTGCCAGAAGTTTGTGCTGTCTCTTCTTTTTTCTTTTATTTCTGAAATACTTTATTCAGCTCACCAGAATGACTGAAACCAAGAAATCCAAACAGTTTAATGATACAAAATCGTTCAAATTAGTGTCTGCCTTGTTTTCCTCTGTAGTTTAAAGGATCAATATTAATGAAGAGAGAAGCTATAAACATCACTAATGAGGATGAAGTGGAATATCCCCCACCAGAGCTGTATGCACTTGAGCTTGCACCAAAGAAGATGACATCCACTATTAAAGGCTGCATTTTAATCCAGCCACAATAATAACAGTGAAGTTAGTGCTATTGGTAAATTTTAATAGATGATGTCTTACAAAAGCACCCTACTTGAAATTCAACCCAAAGACTAAATTAAAGTCAAAGCCCTAGTCAGTTAACTGGGCTATAACATGTGAAGAATTGATTTTCTTATTTTCAGCTGTCAGACCTGCTACAAAGAATGAGTTTTAATTCTGGGGATGTTATTAAACTCCTTGCTTAACCGGCAGAAAAATGGAACCGCCAGCCAGGCGATACTGGTGTGGCTGTCGGAGTGAATGACACCTGTCAGAGTATGATGAATGACCCCCTCTGCCCCACAATCCCCCGCTCTGTCACTCAGGTGAGGGCCATTAATCTTCATCGAGGGCCTGTCAGGCTGGGCAGTCACGACAACAAAACATCTTCTTGCATTTGCCACCGCCATGCACGTAACAATGTGATATTCTTATTGTCACAGCGACACTGAATTAGCATAATTTATTATGACTTTCCTCCCCCCGAGCCCCCTCCCCACCCAAAACCCAAGTAGGGGAGAGATGCGATTAGACAGATGGAGGGTAGGCCCAGCCTGCCAGCCCTGGAGCCCCCCGCAGTGCTTGATGAGGAGTGGAGCATCTCTACAAACCAATCAAAAAGCTGGCAGTTCAATTACAGAGTAATAAAGGGACATTCATCATTCAATTAGGCACCTGTCATGGTTTCACAAAAGGGAAAACTTCTAACCTGAGACTCCAGGGAAAGGATGCTACAACCAGGAGGCAGAGAAATAAATGAAAAAAAGACAAAGTCAATTACTGGCCAAACCAGACAAAAGGAAATATGTTAAAATAAGGGAAAAGTTATCCCTAGGCAAAAATCAGAAAAAGTTACATGACCTTACAAAGATTATAAAGGGCCAGCATTAAAAGAGCTGCACCACACTATGCTACAACACACACACTACCAAATTTCACTCCTTGCAAGCTTTGATGAAAACTGCAAAAGCTGTATCTTATCACAAAGAAAGCTTTAGGGAAATAGGATTGTGGTTTAAAAGCCCCGATATTGCTACTGCTAGAGCATACAACTTACACCATCTTCATAAGAAACACACCTATTCACCTCAGCTTGTTGCTGTGTCTTGCTTGAAATGCTATAAGCACCCGAGGCAATTCTTCCTCTCATAACAAGTTATAATTCTGTTAACCACCAACAAAACTAGGGGAACCTCTTAAAAAAAAACACTAACAAAAACGGCCAACCACTCAATTATAAGACTTCTAAGTCTTGGCGTGTAAAACAGCAGAGAAACTAAGCAGACATGCTTCATTCAAAGTTTATGTGCAATTTATGTGCTTCATCGTTTATGGAACCCAGATCTTGAAACTTATCAGAAATTAGAACATGGCAGAGATGAGTTTGTTTGTCAGGCAGAGATTGGAACTAATGTGGATTTATCCTGTTCTGCAGCTGCAAATAACAGGTAAAAAAATAATAATATTAGATTGCTGAACAGCTGCTTGTGCAATAAAATCCGTTAAGTTGATTACCTGCCTGCTAAGAAGGTTTATAGTAAATTGCAACTCCAACATTAAATTATCAGAGCAGCAAAGGCAGGATTTGGTTAGAAAGATGTAAGACTAATCCAAAATTGTTCTTTAGAGGTGATGAATTAAACCCTGTATAACCAGCTAAAATGGGTCGAAAAATCTGGAGTGTCTTGATTATTTGAATCCAACACATTTTCAGAAGCACCGAGTCCTAGTGCCTGCTTACACAGAGCAGTGCAGGACCACAAGGAATCCTCTATTTATCACTGTTAGAAGCATAATGCTCCGTGTCTATTCATCCCCCTGCTCCATCACAGTGAGCCCAGGAGCATGGCTCACTAACACAGCTATAACGTTTCCAGGAGACAAGCTTCTTCCTGTGTGGGGTTGCACTTTGACATGTAGATGTTTCACCTCACTCAGACATGGGTCAGGCTATAGTTCCAAGTCATGATGTCCCATCAGAGCACAGAATCTACACCTCCAAATCATGCTAATGGTTTTCAAAATACTGCCTGAGTTCATAGGGTATGACAATTAGGCAACTCTTTGGGAATATTTTGTCAATGAATGAGGAAAAAACACTGTCAAAAAAAATGTGCTTGTGTTCAACATATGACTAATTTCAAGCACCAGCAGTAGTCAGAGCTGGCTTTGCTGGGAAGGCTAGAAGGAATCATCATTACGCAGTGTTGTTTTTTTTTAGAAGAGGACCTAAATCTACAACAGGATGCAAAATAATGTAAGCAACTGATTTCTTTGCTGAATACTTCCTCCCATGTCTTTTGCATTTGCATCCCAGAGCCTAATAAAGTTCTGATCCAACATAACAAAGAGGCTAACAATGCCAACATACCTCACTCACAAGGGGTGATGTGGAGATCAAGCTGTTCAGGTTTTTAGCCTGGCTTAGAGATGAGAAGTGCTGCATAGCATCAATACTAGCTATAGCACTATGGCTCATCTTCATTACATTACTTTGAAAAAATCACAGACTATTTTATCAGCCTTCTGATAACATCAAACAAGTGATGTTTTGTTTTCCCCTTTTGGTATAAATACATTCTAAATGCAAGCTTGCAAAATCCAGAAGGTGGAAGATGGGGAAAAAAAAAAAAAAGGACCAGAATTACTGAACCACAGAATTTATAACTCATTCTCTATTCTTTCCCCTAGAAAACACAGTTTATCAATACAGTGGTTGCCTTTGAGATTAGTTGCACTATCAAGGTTTCTAACAAAACTGAGGCAGGGAATGGTGCGTGCAACTCCAAGGTGTTTGATGGTATCTGTCCTCAAGGTCTTGTGCATACAGTT
This sequence comes from Chaetura pelagica, assembly GCF_000747805.2. NCBI lineage: Eukaryota > Metazoa > Chordata > Aves > Apodiformes > Apodidae > Chaetura > Chaetura pelagica. The sequence goes on from NW_009952566.1 coordinate 2,585,775, forward strand.
CCGCTGCTGCTGTGCAATGGTTCAAAAAATTGAAAGCCAAGTGTCCAGGGAATAGGTTACAAAATTAGTAATTTGTTGTTCCTGCTTTGATGTCAAACAGAAAACAAACAGAAATAATACCCCTTTCAGGAAGTCTAAAAATAACTTCATAAAACAAACAGATCTAAAAATACAATTGGTTTCAGATGCAGGGCTGCAATTATCAGGCTCCAAAACATCCAATTTGCCTTTCCTCCTGCACAAGCATACATTACAAACAACACTAGGACTCAGAGACTAATGCAGGGATTCTCAGAAGTTTTGTATGAGGGAAAACGTTGGGGAGTGGGGGAGTAAAGGTGGGGAAGAGGGGGTGGGAACTGGAGAGAAGAGCACTTCTATGTATTCCAAGCAGCTCACTGGGATTTTAAGTTTTGTTTTGCCAAAGACTTCTATCTAGATAGTGTGTCACAATAACTTACTAAACACTACAAATTAATTAAAAAATGCATAGATGATCCAGAGTTTCTAATATGGTAGCCTTTAACAAATCAGGCTATCTTATCAGTGATCTGGTTTATTAAGTCTTCATATACCTGGCACATTTATCCAAATCCCTCAAAGAGGACAATTAACCCTCTTGTTCAGTGGATACTGTGCAGTTGCCTCGAGAAACATTTCCCAGGGAAGAAGTGATACCAGGGGTACACGTCAGCAAATCCACAAAAGGAAAATGAGGGCAGAGGGAATAAAAAAAATGTAATCATGTTGAGACAAAAAGGGAAGACAGTAAAAGTACCAGGACCATAGAAGGATGAATAATTGATGTGCTGGAGGTTTACAAGTGAGTTTCATTAATATTATCCTGCAGGTTCATTAAGCAGTGTCCCAGGCTCATCTTGGAAGGTTTTGATTAGGTACTGCAAGTCTTTTGCTTAGACATCAGAACTTTAGGCCTTCAGTGGTGACAAACACTTCCTAAGGCCCTGTTCCTTCAGCCAAGCACCTTTCAGAGCTGTTTTCTATTCCCCTCCCACTAATCACAAGTCCCTAACCATGACAGCAAGTCTTAGTAAATAATATATCAAGATAAATGATAATTGTTCTGTTTTAAGTGTCTCCTAATGAGCATCATAAATTAAAAATTAATATTGCAAAGACTGTATGAATAGCATCAATGCTATAAACAGAGCAGCAGGGATCAAGAATGCAAATGAAAGTGAAACGCTCCCTTATCCGCCCCCCTACATGAAAAAAATTCTGGATCCAGCAGACTGTTAGGCATTATAAAGCTAATAAATGACTTTAATGAAGTTCTGTAACAGGCAATTTCTTCTTAATCTTCCCTTCACCTTCCAATACTTGGCTCTTCTGGATTAAGAAATTTCTTCTGTTGATTTTTTTCTTTAAACCATCTCTGAAGAACTGTTTGTTTCTTGTTAGGTGCAACAGTAATCTCAAATTAAAGTATGTTTCTGCAGCAAAAAACTAGGGAATGGGCTGGTTAACAGATTGCTGGTCCTGATGATCATGCAGAAAGGCTAAAGTGATTTGGCAGTAGCCATTCTGTTGTGTGACGTTGCTTTTATCATAGTGCCTTCTATTCAGAAAGTGCATTCAAATGGTGTCTTTTTCTGGGTGAATGAATAAGGTGCACTTAGCTATGCCCTTGTACCTCCAAGTTACAGCTAGATAGAAAGGAGGCAGCTGGAATTTTTACCCTTCCTTCTACCAGAGCCTTAGTTTGTTAAATTTAGATGTAGCAGAAGTATTTGCACTACTAATGTCTGCCTCCTTTGTTCATACCTGGAAAAATCTCTAATTGAATCCCACCTCCTTCAATTTTGTAAATACTGAAATTGATCTCTTTGAAGCAATTGTCTTTGAATGCTGTATTCACATCATCATGTTACTGAATATTCCTAAGCAGCAGATAATTTCAGACTTAGAAAAACAAGTACCATATAATTTACTAAGTTATGAATGACACAAGGTAGAAGTTAATGAAGGAATATGACACTCAGGCTAGGATTAGAACGCTTTCATAACTGACTTTTTTGTTTTAAAGATACCTAGCAAGTCTTCTAATCTTTGTCAGTAATAAAACAGCTAACCAAGGCACCAGAGAAAACAAGACTTTATAATCTTCCACATCAGACTGGGTCACATAAAATGCCATTTGACCACACATTCTGTAATCCACAACTATGTATTTTTTTTCTTGTTCTCTTTTTTGTTCCATTATGTAGCAGCTTTGAGGCAAGGAACAGCAACATCCAGTCAGCTAGTCTGCTCCTTAAATTATATGAGGCATAGGAATAGTGAGTTTAAAGAAAGAGAGCATAACTTATACATTATGAAGAAAAGCAATTACTGAGAAGAGGCTACTCGTCCATCTGCATCATTTTTAAGCCTAAAGCAACGGAAGTGCTAGTCACTGCTCTGTAATTAAGGCTGAAGTCTGCATTTCAAAGAAGCTCACCTTCTTTCCATGATGCACCCTCTCAATCCAAACAGAGCAGTTGCTCTTTAACACACAGAATGACTTGAGAATTTGCAAATATTTTACTTCAAGCTCATTTTAATGACAAAAATAGACACTTTATGCCTTTTCATTGTTCCAGATGAAATCAGTACCAGATAACTCATTCAAAACAGCACAACAAGATCTCAGCATAACAGAAAATATTTTTTCTAGGGCAAATAGTTCTTTCGTCTTCCTCTTGGATACTGTCAGGTAAGTCTAAGACTGCTCTTAAACAAGACTTCAGTGATATCAGAGATAACTAAACTACTCCTCAACCGTAAAGAAGTTGTTCCTAAGTGTTATGAGACACACTTTCCTAGTGTTAGGAGCTTCCTCAGTGGAAGACTTCACTTTTACCATCACTGAACCAAGGGTTCAGAATTGCTTGCTTGGCTTTGTTGTCATGGAAGTTTATGCAGAAGCACAGGCAAAGCCACTGAAAGTAGATAGTCATTAAAAGTTGGAGACTAATTTATCTTTGAAATCCAATTTAATCTCCTTTGGGACAACAAACAGTACAACGCATTAATCGTAATTCTGTGGTCATCTTGGGGCATGACTAGATGAAGAATTAATGTTATTCCAAATTTCAGCAAGCCCGGATTTGTTTTAAATGTGATTTTAATTCTAAGATACGTGGATTTATAATTTTGGTCTTTAGTTAATTAAAATATTACTGTAACATCTGTAACCTTTAGATTACTAATACAGTACATTCACAGTGAGCTGTATTTTAATGTTGGAAACGTGTTTTTTTTTTTGTTTGGAGATTTACATTTGTTGGGGGATCCTCAGCTGGTGATAATCGCTGCAGCTACACTTAATGGATCTATGCCAAATCAATGCCAGCTGAGGATCTAGACATGTATATTTGCTTTCTTGCCTTTTTTTTTTAAGTTCATACAAACTATGAGCATTATAATACCCAAGCACAATTCCTCTTCTCTACCAACAATGGGGTTTGTACTGCTGCCCTGAAGTTTGATCTGTGCTCAAGACACCTGCTCTCAAGGAAATTAGCTGGGACCACCAACTCATTTCACAAAAAGGGCCACTGAACTGCTGTCACATGGTAGCAATTCCTGGGCAGTACCAACCTGTAACAAATCTGAACTCCTGACCTGGAAGTGAAAGGCTCTATATCCAATTACCCATCTCCTGAGTGAGCTACTACTAAGTTTTGCCTTGAAAACATAGATGAATATGCACAAAAGGATAAACAAGAATGAAGCAACACAGAAGTTGCATCACTGCTAATGTTTTGCTGTATGCCAAATCTTAGAAACTGAATCTATCATTGCCACTGGGAGACTATCAGGACTTTGTGCCTATGAAAAAAAGTCCTGTTAAGAGGGATGGTCTCAAGCAATAATCCCCCCCCCTTTTTTTTTTCCCTCTTACATCACTAATACAATACCCACACAAGATTGCCATAAGGAAAGAAAATGGTCAATTTCAAGTTGCCCCCCATCATGAATTCATTTATGTAAATAATCTTTTCCCTGCAAATGGCTAAATAGTAAGCATAAAAATATCTTTATTCTGTGAAGTAAGCCAATTCCTCTGTCTACAAGCTCAAGAAAAAAGGCCACTTCATGATTGAAAGCCTGATAAAATGAGCTATAATGCTACCCAGTTAGACCTCCTGGAAGAACACAGTTTTCTCTGCTTTGGTTCTGTTTTACTCACATCATTCTTGACAGTGTCAGTAAGCAGCAGCAGAAGAGCATAGTCTTTCTTTATTTTTAGCAATACTGAGGCTGCAAGAGAATTAATTATTCTTTTCCTCTCTCCCAAATATTAAAAAAAGACTACATCTAACTTATGCAGCAACAACACAAAAAGCTGCCTTAATGATTTCATCTTGATAATTTACTGTGATTACTACATAATTATATCAATGCATCTCTATAACTGCAATAATAGAAGTTTTAACTAAGGTACCTATTAACAAAGATAAGGAGAACAGGTATTAGAAATGAGTCACTGAAAGTTCACTTCCTCTTTTAGGCTCCAAACCATGCCACATGTAGCCCTCTGGGTATAGGTAGATGTGGACTGCAAGCTGCAGGCTGAGTGGCAGCTTGCCATCCATCTGCCCATCTTGCCAGCATCTTCCTCTGTCCCACCCAAGAGAAAAGGAGCTTGGTAGAAACTACACTGACAGGATAGCAAATGAACAGAAAGGCTGTGCAAGTCCTAATTTCAAGCAGCAGCTTACATAATTTTTTTTTCAACCCCCACAAAACAGTCATATGTTATGATTTCCAACAATTTCTATCACAGGGGCTGTCCCTGCAGGTAACAACCAATGCGTAACAGTGGAGTCACCTGGCCAAACTGAATGTTTGCAGAGCTGTTGCACTATAGCCCATTAATGCTCTCACCTTTGCAGGCAGGGTGATCGCAGGGGGTAGCACAGGGTTGGGATCTCAGTTCCAAATATGAGTCTGCCACAGCCTTGCTGCAAGACCACAGACAAGTTGCTTCTCAGCTTCCCCCTCAGGAAGAAAGGATATGGGTATGGGTACCCTTTACAAGCTGTATTTTTTTTTTTTATGTCTATAAAAGCTGAACAACACTATTTCTTAAAGGAAGAGGTACTCTGCATGCACTGGAGAACCTCCTTGTCCTTAAGTAACAGAAGTGAAAGGGAGAGAGAAACTCTTCTGCAACTTTCTGGTGCATCCCAACATACTTTTCCTACTGCTGCTCTGGAAATAAATGCAACACACAGGCAGAAACACAGCAATAACACTTTGAAGCCTCAAGGGAAACTTTTTTTTCTTACCAACCCTTGTGGATTATCCTGGAGCCTAACCTGGCTGTACAGGCTCCATGCTGGGATCAGCATTTGGCCCTCAGAAGGAACAGATCATGATGTGGTGAGTTAGCTTTTCATGAACCACCATGGGATCTCCCCCTCCTGCACTGGCACAGCTGTCAGGAGGGGGGTGCAATGAAACCCGATACAATGGCACACCAAACAGCCCCAAACCCCCTACACTGTCCTTATCAATAACAAATCTGAGATCATGGCTACATGTTAACTCCCCTCAGGTGAAAGCAAAACAGTGGACATTCAGTAACAGATACACTATGGATGCTTGTTAATAAAGGTGCTCCAGAAACATGGAATCTGAACCACATTCAGATTAATTTCCACTTCAAAATGTTTTATATCATCACTGTTGAATGATCAGTAAGAGATTCTCATTAAACAGTTGTATACCTTCACATTTGTAAAACCAACTTTTGCATTAAGAATTTTTTAAGACCATCACTGAAAGAGAAAATTGTATTTGAAGACCAAAAAACAGGTTTTCCTCTTTTGCCATTTTAAAAGTTTTTATAATAGCCAATAGTCTCTTCAGCACCTCCTCCCTCCCAGAGGGGTGGCAATATTGCTAGAAAGAAATTTATCTTCCTTGGTATCAACTGCCAAGATTCAAGCATTCTACCTCTCTAGTGCATAGAGACAGTAGTTTGGATTTATCCCAGCTAAAGAAAGACAGGATGTCACATAAGCAACACTTAGCAACTACACAATGAGAACAAGGTATTATAAAACTAGTCTTAACAAGACTTCTAACTTTCAAGTAGCTAGAGCTCCACATGCAGTATCTGGATCTGTTTCTGCACAATATTACTCCATGCCAGCAGACACCAAGTATCTCAGAAAGCGTAACCCAGAACTCACAGAAAAAAATCAATGAGAGCTGGATCAGTCCCTTAAAAGTCAAAGGGTTTTATTTATTTGTTGTAGAAAATACATTGGTAAGAATTACAGGTGAGGGGGTGGAAGAAGGGAGGCAAATCTTTCAGCTTGCCTACTCTATAAATCAAACAGATATTCCCCCAAATAAAAAGATAAGTCAATGACCATCTTAGAACTGCTGTGAACCAGTCCAGAAGGAATAATTTTTAAGAAAGTTGTTAGTGAATGGAAACAGGTGGCTATAATTTGAGTTAAACTGCAACCTTAACTGTAGTGTTTGCTATCATGAACACTATAACAACAGATGTACAGTTGCACCTTGGGATGAATTCATTATGGCCTGAGAAACATAATCATGCCATTCAGACCATATTTTGTCCATATGCTCATGTGGTTTACACCCCCGGTTTATTGGCATTGTACTTTGTTATATAGCAGGAGACTCCCAGGATCATAATTTGCACTTATTGTTACAGTCCAGGAGAATCCCTTTGTAGCACAGGTTTCCCATTAAGGCAAAGATTCCCTTTTGGAGCAGGAAAGAAAGGCCTGGGACACAGCCTTTGTGGACATTAGGGAAACTTGACATCACTTGGGAAGCTTTCCATACAAAAGGCACTGTGGACCTCAAAGAAATAGAAAAAAATTAACATGAAAAGTACAGAAAGGCTACTTTTCAGGACATCTTACAGTTATAAAAATGTAGATTATATTGCTATCTTATCCTGTAATTTATGGGATGAATATTGTAATTCACTGAATGTCACGACTTATCTTTTATTCATATAGTTACTATTCCATCACCAGAGAAGGTGGTTTGTCAAAGGTTAATTATTTTAAATTGCTCAGGCAAATTTATTTTGATTTGTACAATTTTTTTGAATAATCAAAAGGCTATATATTCATATTGCCTTATGAGGATTCATTTTTTCAAAAAAATAATCTTCCTTGATGATGTAAGTCAGATTAAACAAATGCTTTCATAAGGACCAAAACTAGATTTTTTCAACTCTAGATGTAAAGAAGCTAAAAAAATTTGCCAATAGTTTTTTCTCCCCCTTCAGTTCTACCGTGGAAAAAAAACCACCAGTGGTCTTAGACTGCTGAATTATCCTTCCCTCCAGCTATCTATTTACAAGTAAAGAGCATCTTGCCACAATCTCAAGACCTGTGTCCCTGGGGCAAGGCCTATTCATTTTAATTGCTTCCAAAGCACCTATCACAACAGGCTCTTGATTTGTGCTTCAGCCATGATGAAAAATAAGTAGTATGATAGAACAAGAGGAAATGAGTTTAAGATGTGCCAGGGAAGGTTTACATTGATATTAGGAAAAATATCTTTACTGAAAGAGTGGTGAGGCATTGGAACAGGCTGGCCAGGGAGGTGGTGGAGTCACCATCCCTGGAAGCATTCAAGAAGTGTTTAGATGTGGCACTTCGGGATATAGTTTCATGGGTGTGGAAGCTGGATCATTATTGGACTCCATGATCTTGAAGGTCTCTTCCAACCTTAATGATTATATGACTCTACAATTCTACTTATCACTTAGAACTTGCTGACTGCTTTGTACTTGTTGGTTCCCAGAGATGCTCAGTTGTTTTCAATTCAGGCAGCTGTTTGCCATTCAGCTTCAAGCACCTAACATAAGAGCACAGGTTCTGGAAACTATCACTACATCCACCCAAAAAGTAGTGCTCTGAGTGCACAGAGCCAAATCCCAATGCTGTGTAGCAGGAATACCTCCCTCTCCACTGACCCACAAAAAGAGCCCTGATAGTAGCTGGAAAATGTTTCCAGTAAGAAGCTGTGGCATGGCATAAAAATAAAACAGGATGCCATGACCCAGTAATGTCTTCTAAAAACAAAATTCAGCTTTTCCCCTTTTGAAAAAAAACTAGTCTATTTCTCTGCTGTTTCCCTGTAAGCAAAGTGTGGGTAATGATACTTACCCTGAAGGAGTACTGGAAGTTTAAATCCATGCACAATCAAGTGCTGCGAAAGCCTTAAATGGAACATGCAATGCAGGTGCTGAGCATTGTACTAAAAAATAATTACTATTCTTATTACTGAAATTCTGATGAGCCTGCTGGAGATGTAATGAAAGAGGATGATCCTTGAGGTACGAGGGACCTTCATCTGAACCATTTTCTGCACTTGATGTTGGTTTCTAACTGTAATAACTGGTTCTGTTGAGACAGAAATGCTTCTTGGGAGGGTAGAGTGCCACAGCAAGGGAGACACAGCTGCTACGTCAACCCAGCTGTGGACTGGAAGTCATGCTACACAACAGGCCAGGAGCAAAGTATGAGGCACAGTGTGGATCAGACTCTCTGAAGAGTGCTTCATTTTCAGAAGCACTTACAACCAGGAGGCTACAGCAAAATATGGGCAGACTCAGCACATGTGCTGCCAGGAAGTGCTGGATGAGCTGGCAACAAAGAACTGCAACACCCCTGCTCAGCTCCATCTAGCCCAGCCAGGCTATATAGGGTGTAAACACAGGCTGTAGGCAACATGGCATGGAGGGGGGCTGGGAGGAGGGCGAGGAGGTGGGGGAAAGGGAAGGAGGGACAATTTGGGGCAACAGGGAAGGAACTAGACTCTGCCTTTATCACAGCTGCACTAAGCTCCAGGAGATCTGTAGCTCCCCCATCTGTGAGGCTCCCCATGGGGGCAAAAACACAAGTTGTGGGTCTCAGCCACATGGTACCATCAGGACTTCAAAGCTGGCTTTCTCTGGCTCCCTCCCAACTCGCCATCACCTCCTCCACTACAAGCAAGGCTGCATTTGCATTCTGCCTGTCCTCAGACAATATTGTGCCTTATGGGCCCTCTGCCAACATCTGCTGTGGCTTTAGCCAAGAGAAGACAACAGCCGAAAATCTACCTCAAGCTACCTTGAAGTCTGGTAGATAGAAAAGAGATCCTGTTGTTCTACACTCCCCCAACCCTTCACGTTTTCATAAAGCTCTTGGACAATACTGGGGGAGGGGGAAGAAAGAAAAACTCCAGGGAAACAGCTGATTAGATTCTGGCAAGGCGGACCAAACATCTGCTTCAAACAAAAGACATCTGCATATTTCACATTTATTTTTCATAATTTACAGAAGCAACCTGCCAAAATTTAGCAAGGGAGAATAAACTAGCACATAATTAGGTAAAGTTTGCTTGCTTTAGAAGTTATTAGCATGAAGCCCAGTAGCTCACCTGGGAGGACATCAAGGAATGTAGATAACTACAGTTTGATTTTGTAAATTCAATTTTCGATCTGGCATGCCAGGCCAAAAAACAACATTGCCATGCCAATTAACACAAGCCAGCAAATGTCCTCATGTCCCCATGTCATACACTGTACAGCTGTCTCAAAGGCATTGATAACACTGTTTATTAAATAAGGATCCATTAGACAGACTTTTTTCTCCAGTTTACATAGTACAGCAGGTTGCAGGTTGAAGAGCAGAACAATACTTTCTTTAAAAATTAGGAGGGACATTATGTGCTGTGTGTACAGATGGTACAATGAGTGGTGGGGAAGTGGGCAAGTGAATTTTTCAAGGCAGCCAAACAGTCTTTGTTAAAAATGCAGAAAAAAAAATCCAGGAATATATATGCCCTCAGTGAGCTACACTTCCTCAATTGAATTTTTGTCATCCACTGGGTTATTAGTACATTTAATAGCTAACATACTTCCAATTTTAATAGATTTCCAGGGAATAGCATGAAATACAGAGGTTTTGAAATTCAGCTTTGAAATCAATAGATGTTTCACTAAATATACTTATTCAGTATTTGGCCTGTGAGGGCAATAAGCAGAAACAGGCAGAACTTCAGGGTGGAAAAACCTGCCTTTGCTGCAAATGGGAGTAAAAAAAGTCTTGATTCTAACACAGTCAGGGTTATACCCTGTAGTTGAAAAAACAGCAAAGGTTCATAAAAGCATCTGCAAATCTTCTGGATAAACCAAGGTGGAGGTTTGCCCTTCTCTGAGGAAGGATTGTTTCAGACAGAAACCATGGGAAACTCACTCACTTGGACTGAATTCTGCTCCACATTTCAGATTTATTTGAACCTGAATGTCAGAGCAAAACTAGGGGAGTGAAAACTGCCAAAAAAATTGTGCCAATCCCAAAGGAACACGAATTGCCAAATACAGCACAGCACTGAAAGACACTTCAAGTCCCTTAATCTGGCCTTTATGGCTTGCACCTCCTCTACAGTATGATGAATCCAAGACTCGGTGTAAATACTATGAAATTTGTGGGAGCGGGGGGGGAACATGTGAAGGAGTAAAATACCACCTAGATCTGGGAAGGTTTAGTTCTAAGGTTCTGCAGCTGAATGCAGAAGGATTTGGGCAAGTAAGGTCACAGAAAGTCTGGAGAAGAAGCCTCTGTGCCAGACTGCAACATTCTCACCTAAACAGGGATTCAGAGCTCAGAATTGTACCCATCACTCTTACGACACTTCTTCATGCAGACTTATTGCAATTGAGTCATAGAATCAAAACCACCTCATTTCACTATATAAATGACAGTCTCTAACATAACAATCTCTGTAATATTAAGTCATTTAGATGCAGCATTTGAACTGGTAATAAAGCCAACTATTGTATAACAGCCATGCTGTATGCTGATCTTCTCTCTCCCTTGCCACCAACACATTTCAAAATCATAATTTCCTTTATAAGTAACAACATGAACTTTCCAGACAAACTTCCCTCCTGGCAGAGGCAGGGACAGGACAGAGATCCCATTGCAGTTCCAGCAGCAAATGTGACTCTTAATTTTTTTAAATGAAAAAGAACTAAGAATTATGCAGTGGAACTAAATGACTAAAAGCCTGTGTTGACCTACACTTACTCCAGGAAGCTCCTAATTAGATATGTAAAATAAATATTCACTCATTTCAAATATGCACTTCGTTTCATTTGAAGAAATCCCTTATCTTGTTTGTCTGAGTAAATAAAGACCACTGTAATCATTCCAGGTTTATTAAAATAGGATTCCTAAAAAACTGAACTACTTCTTCCTAAGCTACTCTTTTTAATGGAACATTTTTAAGCAAAACACTTTCAATCAGCTAGAAGCACTTCACTAAGGATATGAAACTGATACTAAAAATCTCGGGACTTTTAATTTTGCAGTGGGAACACTGATAAATATTGATCAGTCAGTCTGTAACCAATCCTATTTTTATATATCTCAGAAGCCCCAAAAATTCTACATGAAAAGTTTTATGCAGATGTGGCCATTCTGACTAAGCCCCATTTAATAAATGGAGACCACTGTATCGGTGCTACTGAACTTCGCTAGAAAGGATTATTTCCTTCAAACTTGATTTATCTATTTCTTGTACATGTAAGTCTTCCTCAGCCTCTTGGTTTACTTGCATGTAACCATCTCCAATTTGGTCAGAGCTGAACAATTTCCACTGCCCTGCTTGGAACAGCCACATGAGCTCCTGTTGCCTGTTCAAACTGGACAGGCTATTCTGCATTCCTGTCTGTGGGAAAGCACTGAGACACTTGCTTAACACACAGGTGAGGCTTTTTGTCCTCCGCAGAACCAGGATTTAGTTACACCGCCAAAATTGCCACTTTTCACAAAGCATGAAGATTTTCATGGCATTAATCACTAAAAAGTGAACTGAGAACAACTCTGTCTTCTATAGACTCCTTATTTCTCAGAAAGTAACTTCTCCCAGTATCTGCTGCTAAGGCTGCCTCACTGCCAACTCCTTACAGCCACTACATGTCTGTCAGGATTCTAACCTGCAGAAATGCCAACAGGCAGAAATAGTTTTTTTTTCCCACTGTTCTGTACATAGTACAAGATCAGCAGCAACAGATGAGGACAGCAGTAAGCAGACAGTATCAAGCAGTAGTAAACATACTCATGAACATAAGATGGATCTGTTGAGGTGTTAATTATGGCCTGCAGTATCTTGAAAAATGGAAACTGTGTGCCTGTGGGGGCCAGCCCTTCTCTTAAAATTACATTTGATCTCACACATGTAGTTTCATTCTCCTGCTTTGTCATTATTCAACTTGTTAATTCATTTAAGTTACACATAGTAATTTATAATAGGTATTTTGTTATCAAAATTTAATTAAGCATATTTTAATACATTTTAATGGCCAAAATCCTCCTATGGATTAAACAAAAAATGAGGCATTGAACACAAATTTGTACAGTAAATAAATAAAGCACAGACTTCATTGTAAAGCAGGAAGAAAAACATGACCTACGTGGCCAATCTATTTCAAGAATATTACAAATGGGAAGCATTTACTATTTTAAAAACATGAATCGTATACTGCATTTATTTACTTATCTGTGTTCTTCATGTAAACCTTTCTTGAAAGTGTGTAAACTCTTTAGAAGTATAATCAAAATGTGAAGTCACATGTGGTATGTCACTTCTCTACACTGTAATTACTCGACTTCGCTGAAAGCTGATGAATTAGAAGTCTTTCATTTAAATCTGCACCTTCAGCTATAAGGAAACTATTTCATATTTCAGCATAAGAGTCTATGAATTACCCAGCAGATGATGTAAGCTGCAAATCTGACTATATGTATGCTCTGCCCTCATGAGTATTTGCCATAGGTTTCCTCACATTTACAAAACAAATGACAATTGGCAGTACACAAGAGTAAATATATGTCTAGAAATCCAAATACTTGACAGGCTAATACATTTGCTTGCTAATACATCCTGTGATAAGATTTGACCACAAACCCTCAACCTTGTGTCACCTTTCCATGTTTTATTTGTCTTGGAAGAAGATTATGGGTATGTACAAGGCTAGAGAAGAGCTCCCATTGCTCAGCATAATGTTAGAAGCAAGTTGGTTTTGCAATGCTTTGCCTACATGCTGAGCAATGGGAGCTCTTCTCTAATGTTATAAGCAAGTTGGTTTTGCAATGCTTTGCCTACATGCCTTCTTCTGGAAGCTGACTTTAGGTTACTTTTTCCTGTGATATACATTGCACAGCCCAGCAGTCTGCTGCTTTTCCTTAGACTCATGAACAAAAGTTTTAATTTTTAATTCCTTTTTTTCCACCTTGACAAGACTGGACAGACCCTGACACAAACAGACTCTTTGATGGTAACCAGAAAACATCTCTTGCAGTCTCAGCATCCTCACTCTACTTCTCCCACACTGTACCTAGACTAGGACTGGCGTCAAACCACCAGTCCTTCTCCTCATCCACCCCAGAAAAGCATGGCCCAGACAGAATCTGTTGTACAGTGATGAGATGAGGATTCTCAGCTGTGAGAAGAAACAGTTACCAGCAATGCACCCTTCTTGCACACTACAGATCTCTAGTGATGTCACATCTGTCCTTCTCCAAGTCCTTTTTTATTCTCCATTTGACAGCAGAGAAGACATTAATAAAAAAAACAGATTTCCCACTGTGAAAGAAAACACTTTTATGAGCAATTAATATTTGCTGCACTAACAGACTTAAAAAGAAAGACTTACACAAGTCCAACATCATTCAGTTTGTCCCTTCCCTGGAATTTTGATCAAAGCAAAGATCAGTTTTCAACTCATGGAATAAGGAAATGAAGCACTATATAGCTCCTGCATGCTCAGAGTACTCTTTCTAGGTCTCCTCAGTGAGTAGCAGTAATCATTCTACATCCCTTCTGACTGGCAGGCAGCAACAAAAGGGGACAGGCAAGTGCAGCAGTTATGTTTGCTGATGATCAAATATATGTTTCTGGGAATAATGTACAAAGGTACCTGCAGCTGAACCAAGCATAGTGAAAAGCTGCAGGTTAGATACATCCTTGAGTTCTTGTAATCTGACAATTTGGGACTTCACGGATTATGAAGAGGACTGGGTTTATACACCAATAGGTACCAAGCTTGGCAGCTAACTGCAAAACAGGTTAACATCTCCCAAGATCTTTGGCCACATAGAGCCTGTTAATGTACTTACATACATTCAAATGCCATAAGGCTTGCAAAGACCTCCTACAGCATCTTGCCATCTTGTATAGGAGGACCTTCTCTTTGCTTCTCCTTTGTATCCTCAGGAGCATTGCCAGGCTATGCTGAATACATGAAAAATAGCAAACATACCTTTCTGGAGTTACTACTGCTCATCTCAGAGCAGGGTATCATCTGTTGTGAGCAGCAACAATTGAAAAATTCAACTACAGCCAGGAAGATTGCAGTTTTCAAACTTTCCTCTTCCAGCAAGGGCATTTAAAACCTAAAAGAGAAGGAAAAAAATTACTAATGATAACAAGATCTACGATGGTAGTTTCTTGTGTTACACTAAGGCCTACCCTTTGCACTTTCTCTCTGAAAGCACTGGGCTAAATTGCCAAGATGACTGAAAAGGGCAGCCAGCTCTGGTTTGCAACATAGCAGTTGCTGTTAAGAGGCATTCCTCTCAACACCATGCCAGCTGAAGCTGGAAGGTCAACTCTGGTTTAAAAAGATGCAGGTACCATTCTTGAGAAATGCAGAGACCAAGACTCAGATTCTCTAAAATCTTAACTCCTCCTGACTAGAGGATGGGATGTGTTAAATGCATCTACATCTCACTCTATAAAAACAGCACCTCCAGGAGCAAAAGGCCTTCTCATGCACCAATCTGTTTCTGGTAAGGGTGTCATCTGTTCATAAATATTCCTTGGAGATTTGCTATGCAACTGCTGATCTGAACCAAATCTGTTTGGACTGCAGGATTTTCATCACAATATCACAAACTGCTGTTGCAATATAAACAGAGCTGAAACACAGAGCATTTGTTATTCTATTGAAAGATCTCTACTGGCCAAATTTGAATAAAAGCATCTCTTATTGATACTTCTGTAAAATCATAAACTCAAATGAACACCAGCTGAAGAAGAGGGCAATGGTAATGCCAGATGACAAAGTGATATAGTCATCACATTCATCAACACAAACAGCAGCCGGTCATTTCCTCCTTTTTACTGAATTAGCCATGAAGGATTGTTTTAATGATAACAAGAATGTGTGAAAAGTGTGCATTTCAGTAGTAGCTCAGAACAGGAAAACTCAGAAGCCCACATCTAAGGAGAAGTAAAACAAGGTTTGCTAGGAAAGACTAAAAAGAAGTGAAAAAACCAAAATGTATCTGTGTGGTAGGGAAAAAAGTAGATAAAAGACTAAAAAGCAGGAACAAGTTTGACACTAAAAAACATACTGCATTATTCAGACTTGTGTAAGTGTGTGTGAACAGAAGTGATGACAAAAGCTACAAAATTCAATATGATCACTTGAAGGGTGGGAGTTTTTGCAAGCAAACATACCACTTTACAGCTAAGGAGAGTCTCAAAACATTTGAAATAAACATTGAAAATTTACACATTGAGTTACAAGCTTGTTTATAGGCTTCACGTGGTCTTGTTTCTTTATAATTCTAAGAAGTCAGACAGCTGTATTGTACACATGGCATTTTCAAGTAACAGAGGCATTTTCAAAAAGGAAATCCATTCAATAATTTGGTACTTGTGTCTCTGTTTTAAAACAAAAGCCTCCATACTGATGTTGGAGGAAAAAAACATACTAAGGCTTTAAGGATAAAGCCATTAAAATAAGAAATGGATTTTTACTTCTGTTTTTAAATTATCACAGGTACTTAGAAACAGCTACTTATAATAATTTATATTATGTAAATTCAGCACATATACAAGCAAAAGGCTGGTTTTGTTAATTTTTTTCCAAGCATCTGGATAAGCTACAGTAAAAAAATAAAAGAAAGTTGAAATAACTTCGATTAATTAAAAAGCTGAAGTTTTCATGTTTTGGGGTTTTAATTGATCTTTAAAAACCATCACCAGTTTGACTTCTAGTTTCAAGCAACTTCCCAAGTAAAGTATCACATCAGGCATACTAAAGACCCTCTTGCTCTGTCACCCATCACCCCCAGAAGCACAGATGTCTTGGGGGGCAAAGGAAGGGGGATTCTGAGGCAGCAAAAGAAATCAAAGATGCTTCCACACTTGGGTTTTCCCTGCTGTGTTTCCTACACAGCTGCTCCTACCATCAACGTACAGCAAAGTGGGAAGCAAAATGGAAAGGGTCTAATGCAGCATGCTCTTGCAAAAGCCCCTCTAAAAATTAACCCTGAAGCATTCACATGCATTTGCACTCTCCCTGCCTGTATGCTACAAAATTAACAAACTTGGGGTCTGATCCAAAGCCCACTGAAAGGGCTCATCAGCTGCAACAAGTTTCAGACCAACCTGAAAAAACAAAATGCTTTTATTCAGGCTGAAAAGCACATTGATGTTTTCCTACTTTTTTTTCAAGCCTCATTAAAGCCACAGGTGTGGGGAAAACTGCTACTAAAGCAGTAATAACAATATGAAAAACTGCTTCACCTATGGGCCTGAGATGTTTTTTTTTGTTTGCTTTTTTAACCTAAATATTTGGTTTGGAAGCACTAGAAATACAGAGAAAGACAGCAAAAAGAAGGATTATCTCATTACTGTCATGATCTCACTTTTTATCAGAGCCACTTAGTCTTCTGCAAAGCCTAGGGGTACTAAAAAGACTGAAATATTTCAGTGAATAAGAAGTATGTAAAAAGAGCAAGCCACAAATTAATTATCTGCAGCTTGTACCACTTCTTCCAGAGATAATTTCATGCTTGAGCCTTCAAATTAAACTGCCGTTCATCTGCAACAGAAACCACTATACAAGGTCCAAACAGAAGTCAGTCAGACCCATCTTTGAGAGATTTTGTTTTGCTCCATGCAATTCTTTCAACTTTAAGTTGCTGACCACTTCCCCTGAAAAATACTTTCTTGCCACCTGTGGTGACTTCTCAGTTTTTACCTGAATCTAGTCTAGCTCTGAAATACCAGATGTGTTGTTGAAAAGCCCTCAGAGAGCTTACAGCTGCAAGGGATAAATTTTTCCAAAACCACAGAGGTGACTTCTCAAGGAAAGCTCCACTGACAAAAAGGCCATGGACATTTAGGCAGTCAAGCTGCATATTGCTACCTCTTGCTTTCTTTGTATTTTACTGAACACCTATTGTCTGTTGAGATGACCCTCTCCTTCTAACCCAGTGGACAAACCTCCTCCATCCTCTCAGCTAAGACAAACTTGTGCTCTGCACTAGAGGAGCATTACTCTTAGGAACAACAGCCAGACACTCTGCTGTATAGCAGTGAAGGATTTCAGAAATTAGGGTTGAGAAGTTAAATGTTTCAATGCTATTTCCCTTGCAGGTGATGGAAATAAGGGTTTTCTGTGACCTGGTTTAATTTCATGTCAGCCATGAAATATCTCAATAACAGAAGCCAAAACAAGTTTCCTAAGAGCACTAATCAAAAGACCATCAAGCTTTGTACAGACACTGACTTCAGTAACCTTTGCATCAGGCCATAGATAAATGCCCAACTTGGAAAAAAATAAAGATAAACTTGTACACCTCAGTATTCTGTATTTCTTCCTTTGGCTATTTCAGGACTACACTTCTTTAAGGAAAGAACATCTTCAGACACTACTATATTGTGGTGCCTGTGAGTTTCACCACATGGTTCTACAATCACCTGAAGAACTCCTCTACAACACAGAAAAAAGCAAACAGAGGTCCAGTCTTCTATACAGCAAGCTGCTACAAGAGCAGACAGAAAATTGTATCACTGAAATATGGCTAGACTGAAACTACTGCAACTTTCACCATCCTCTGTCCTTCTCTATGAGATCCCTCAGGTCTTTTACACTAAGTTACGTTTCAATTATGCAGGCTAGAGCAAATATATAGTGAAACAAAAAGGTGCAAATTGTCAGTTTTGAAAATTTCTAGAAGTCTTTTTCAACTGATCTGGACAAAATAGTCACATTTACTCCTTCAAAGCCTTATGCTTGTGTTCTGCCTTAGAAGAGGTTAAAGTGTATGTAGCACTTGAGTGCTCAGGACTGATCAGGGAAAAAAGGCTTTAAGATGACCACATACTCTTACTTGACATTATATTTCTTCACCAATATTAATTTGGTGCCCTAAGTCCATTTCATTTTTCTTATACAGTGACTAGGCAGACAGTAGAGCTGTTTACAGACAGATTTGTGAGGTCTTTTTCTGCAATACATCTCTCACCACACAGACTGGAACAGGATTTCAGTGTAGTGTTTGGGGGAATTGTACTGCAGTGCTCCAGGGCCAGATTTATGCAGTTATTTTGGCACATAGCTACTTCTGCAAAGATGGCCCAAAGTGGTTAATAACAGAGAAAAATTCATTCTCAGCATTCATCCCAAAAATGCAGCTCCTAACAGAACAAACTTCTGTAGTCAAACAAGAAGGGGGTTTTTTTACATTATTTTGATCTCTAACAGACTGACAGAAAACAGATCTTTCTAATAAACTAATTTTTCTATTTCTGGTTTTTGATATAGTGTCTCTCATATCCCTGAATCTGTATGTGAATATACTACAAACTCAATCTTGAAAAACATACTTACACAGATCTTTACTTACACTGAATGAGGGTAGATGTAACTTCACGACCAGTTTTGATCCCACTGACATCAGCAAGGTTTTGCTGTTTATTTTAGTCAGAGGGGGAACTTTCCCTTTCGACAGAGGTCTCTGACCACACTTCCTCAGTCCTCATCTCACACTAAGGAAATAAATATTCATCTACTGGCATGCATCTATCTTTGCATTCATAATAAAAATGTAAATTATTCAAGGCAGAATCTTTTGTGTTCTGGCAAAACCACTGATTTTCATCAGGGAGACAATTTTGGCTCACGTCTCTAATACAGTCTATGCTTTGACACTAGAGATTTGCAACATTGTCTTGAAAATGCAAACCTGGGATACCTGCCTAGAATGGCCCAAGAAACATTTACCTTACCAATAAAAATGGAGGCCCACTTAACTATTTCCCCTAAAGGGCAGGTATTCATCTAATCACATCTGGAATCCTTTCCAACTTGGTTCCTGCAGCTAATGCTACTCTGTCATGATCTGATGGTTTAATCCTCATTATTAAACTGCTTATTCTAGTTAATAATAAAAAAATTGTGGACAAATGCCTGCCTGTCAGTGCACCAATCTCAGAGCAAACACTGAAGTGGGCCCCTTACTTTCTTTAAGCAAACAGGGAACACCATTTGGAATTCAGAGTTTTGAAGAAAAACTGCCAGATCTAATGATAATATTGGCAAATTTACCAGGGTGGAGTTTTTTTAATCCCTAGACAACAACAAAAAAAAACCCCAAAAACACAACAGCAAACCCCAGCCTTTTCAAATCTAGTTTCCCCTACTATGCACAAAGTTCTTTTCCATGGTCTCAGCAGACAAAATGTAAAATATATACATTGCACAGATAATGTCTGAGCCAGCCGTGATATACTTCCACACTAAACATTTTTAACAAAAAAAGATTTAACAGCTGCATCAAGTTCTTCATTATTTTACAGGAAAAAAAAATCAAAACACCACAATTCGAGTCTTCATTTCCCAATGTTTCATTAAACCCAAATATTTTTAGATCCAAATGATAAAACTTTGCCAGCAGCCTCTGCTGACTAATAAGCCATTTTCTGTTGAAAACACAATATTGATGTGAAAATCACCAACTAGCTTTTTTAAAAAAATATATTTATATAGCTATAAATAAAACAGACATACCAGATAAACAACACACCACATGTAAAAACAAACAGATCAGTATAGCAAGAGGTTTCCATTTCCATCAGTGCAAACTTAAGCCTTGTCCACACATTCCACAGCATGGAACTGGATGGATTTGTTAAAATCCCACTGCAGCGCCCAGGAGTAATTCATAGCACAATTCATTCCCTGCTGAGACATATGCACATGTGCTAGTTTGGTCACACAAGAAAATAACCTTTAAAATCACAAATTTCAAATAAAGTTGGAAATGCTAATCACAAGATTCACACTTTCACTTTCTGGCCCAATGTAGATTTCTTATTCCAGGCTTCAAGGCTGAGCCCATCCCTTCATTACTCATTGTCCAGTTTCACATGCATTTCCCCCTCACAATTTGTTCCTCCAGTTCCTCCATCACGAACAGAAAAGACAAAGGCACTTTTTAGGATGAGAACTTCCACTTCTGCTTGGAAGCTCCACTCTAGACATTTTGAAAACAGCTCACATCTCAGCTTCTTCATCGTGCCAACCACTTTAGGCATAAGACACAGAAGCTACCAAGTCAGAGCACTGTTGTGAAAAAAACAGGCAGGTTTCTATCCAACATATTTTCTTCTCATCAAAATACTGCTAACTTTTCCACCCGTTCCACTGTTAATTATTGTTAATGGAGGGAGCTGACAGATAAGAACTGTTTCTGCTGCAGAGATTTCATTTCTAAATTCTAGAGAAGTACACCTTATTGCTCACTTCACTATGGGACTTTGCATATTAGCTCTAAAGAAGTACTACTGGATTTTAACTGACAATACTGTCAAGATGATTCTAAGAGGCTATCTACTAATAGACTAGACACTTTCCCTTCCTCTCAGATAAACAGCACACCTAATTGCACCTCCCACGCTGAAAGACATCTTTAGAGGCCAGGAGTCTCTTCCTAGAAAAGGGCCATTACCCATTTTTGGCCATTTCCCTCAGTAACTCAAGTGCAATCCAGCAAGAGGGATGCATGCTTGTTCTCATCTCCATAGCATTACTGGCTACTCCTTTTGGCCCAGTCAGTCAGCATAATTAGAAGCTTCTGCAGAGTCAGGAGTGCAACATGGCATGTCAGTGCCACTGCTGTTAAAGGGCCTGAAGAAAGTCACATCAGAAACAGGATTTGATGATTTTGACCCTCAGTTCAAAGATACAGGGATACCAAGGATCACAGTCACAGCCAAGAGTAGCCACACTACAGGGACACCCTCTTTTCTGCAGTCATTTCTGGCCCACACCTTCATCCCAGTCAGAAGGCTTAGGTTACCTTTGCTCTGTTTATTTTGCTGGAGTAGTTTCCTGCCATTTTAGCACATGCACCCAAGCTTAAGCAAGAGAAACAGCAAGAATACATGGCACTATCAGCAAGCTATTAGATCAGCTCACCCATCTTGTGGTACCTCACCTGTAACTGCCTAAATTAGAAATACAGTCTCCTTAGTCCCATACATAACCAAGAGAAAGACTCAGAGTGTGATTCTAAATGGCTAGGGTTAGTCCTTTCACAGGAGGTTTCACAGAAAAAGCTTCAGCCTTCCCCACAAGAAGTCTGCAGAGATTAACCTCTAGATTTAGGAGCGTAGATCAAGACAGAATGAATACTCCCCAAAGAAAACAATTCTTGAGCTGAATCATCTGCTGCTACTGAGATTTACCTAAAGCAGGCAAAATGAAAGCAATGCCTAAAAAACACAACAGGGAACCTCAGGGCAAGAACGACAAAGGCATCCATAAGCTTCACTCAGGGTAGTGACATCCTGGCAGCCATCTGGCAGGAGAGGACTTGAGTCCCTCAGACCTGCTAATAACCATTTCTAGCAGCATTTACTCAGCAGCCATTGCTCATTCAGCTCCTGGGGCTTCATGGATTGTCACACCTCCAGTGGGGCCAGGAAGCAAGAATTTGAATTCAAAATGCATTTTCAGGTAACACATCACATCACCTGCTGTTAGAACAACGCACAAAAGGGAAAGGCATGGATTACTCTGAGACGCACCCAGACACAGCTGCCAGGCTTCTACATTTCAGCTAGATCAGTTCTCCTCTTTTTTTTTTTTTGTTGCTGTTAAAAATGATCACAAAGAATGAGTCATTTGACCACCTCTGAAGGATGTGGTACTGGATCTGAGGAACAACACACATTGATCAAGAAGATGGATATTAAAGCTTTTTTTCTTGTGCTCATCTCAGCAATGTGTGTGCAGGTCACAACAGAACAGCCAGGTCTGAAGGCATCATATTAAAGCTAAATGCAACATTGAAAGTCCTCGACCTCAGTCCAAATCTCAGCCATTTGAGTCAATGGGAAGACCCCTGCCGGAGCCAGTGATCTGTGCTAATAACTCTCAGCCTTTTTTTTGGCAATTGTCACCCAAGCACAGTGCTCAAATCAGAAAAGGACCAAAAGCTGCCATGCAGTCCAAGCCACATTTTGAGACACAGAATAAATCACCACAAATTAAGTTTTATTTACTCTTGTAGAAATAAATACAAAGAGTTAGGGCATGGTGGAAGTGGCTTACTGGCAAGCATAAGGTGAGCATCTCATGAATGGCTAAGCTTTTGCTGAGTAATATTGACATCAGGTAAAACAACTTACTATAAAAGCCTTTACACTACATCACCCTACTGTTTCAAAAACAGTGGCAGCTATTTGACAGATGCTCAGAGGTTCAGAATTTTAGAAGTAGACCTAAAAAAGGCAGATGAATGAGCAGATGACGGTGAGGTAGTAAAGTTGCACAATAAATGAAACTTAGCAGATGGCTCTGCAACTATAAAAATCTCCAGATTCCTTGATTAGATAGACTGAAAGGACACTTCCTTTATTTTCTTGAATTATTTCCGCCTTTTCCTTATGACTCTGGCAGTGTTGCTGCTATCTTCTTTTTAAATAGTGCAACTTTCCAAATTCACTTTTCCTTCTGTTTTAAGCATAATGGATCTAATCGGACAAACTTTCTACTCTATCAACATGAAGGAAAACATTAGGGCGCACATCCGGAGCTGCATATGCACAGCCCCACGTTTCCTAGGAAACAAGTGATCGCTCATCTCTGTGCCGAAATAAATTGATGCATCAGTTTCAGCTTCCTACAAACATTAGTATTTTGATTCAGAAGAGAATCCCAAACAGCCCCAGCATACTATCATTTGTGATCATCATCATTCTGCTTCTGCTGCTTAACAATGTTTGAGAAGCTAGCAAGACTGTATTGCTTGTTAGAGCTGTTAAAGATAAGCTCTGATCAGGCAGTGGCGGCGCAGACCTGAGGACAGGCAATGAGAGGCACCGTCAGCGCTCTCTGCCCAACAGAGCCATATGCATCCCTGGGTGCTCATGTGCAGCCATCTGGGGAGGAAGGAAATGAGCACCTCCCACTGCAGCACCTTCTGTTGGCTGCATGGAGATGAACAGGAGTTGAAAACAAGAATTCTGGTTTTCAATTATCTTTGACTGACCAACTCCAAACTGAAGAAGAGTCATTCTGACACAAACTGATGCTCCCTTGTGCATCTCCACTTTCATACAAAAGATTATGAATTTCTCTCATTCCCTCCAGGACTCTCCTCCTTTAAATTTTATTTCCTTTCATGTTTTTATGCGTTGCTTTTTTTTTTTTTCTTAAAACCATATTCCAAAGTTCAGATTGATCTATTTTAAAATAGTATTTTACTTCAGACAATTCCAGTATTGATTTAACATTGCGTTCTTGGAATCTAACTCTTAATAGCAGAGTTATTGCAAAGTTAAGCTAAATGCTTGTGACAGTTTGACCCACAATGCCAATGCCACTGTAAATAGAACTCCAGCTAATTCCACAGGAAGGGCTATTAAGGAATATATAGGCATGTTTCAGATGTTCTGCAATTTCACTCTGTCAGTAGCATATACATTAGGAACTCAGCTATCAAAATCTGAATTTTCTGAAAACTCCCTGTCATCTGAAATACAGTCATGTCCCCTGACATCTATTAATTGCACTGAAAACTTCCTCATTATTCAAAATGTCGATTATATGAACTTATTTAACGTCTCCCCTGACATTTGGATAATCGAGGTTGTATTGCATATGGGCCATTCTTGCAAATCTTTGAAGACAATTGACTACCCTCATGAGTAAAAGTTCGCAAGATCAAGCCATATAACTCAGATGAACAACATCCATCAAAAATAACTTCAAAATAATTTTTTGTATATGACCAAGTGTTAGTATTCAGATTGATCTATTTTAAAATAGTATTTTACTTCAGACAATTCCAGTATTGATTTAACATTGCGTTCTTGGAATCTAACTCTTAATAGCAGAGTTATTGCAAAGTTAAGCTAAATGCTTGTGACAGTTTGACCCACAATGCCAATGCCACTGTAAATAGAACTCCAGCTAATTCCACAGGAAGGGCTATTAAGGAATATATAGGCATGTTTCAGATGTTCTGCAATTTCACTCTGTCAGTAGCATATACATTAGGAACTCAGCTATCAAAATCTGAATTTTCTGAAAACTCCCTGTCATCTGAAATACAGTCATGTCCCCTGACATCTATTAATTGCACTGAAAACTTCCTCATTATTCAAAATGTCGATTATATGAACTTATTTAACGTCTCCCCTGACATTTGGATAATCGAGGTTGTATTGCATATGGGCCATTCTTGCAAATCTTTGAAGACAATTGACTACCCTCATGAGTAAAAGTTCGCAAGATCAAGCCATATAACTCAGATGAACAACATCCATCAAAAATAACTTCAAAATAATTTTTTGTATATGACCAAGTGTTAGTATCAATAAATGGACATCATGGTAATAAGGCCTGAGTGTAGTGTATAGGTCTTGCCTAATATGACATTAGTTATACTTGATATTGATTAGCCAGCCAATCTGAAACGTCTGAAGCAACTGAACTCCTTTTTCTTTCAGGAATGGTAGTATAAGTTTTACAAAAGGCCACTTCACAGAAATATGATATTTTATGTTTTTCTACTACTTCTATTCTCCTTTAACTTATTTTGCATGAGTTACTCTGGTTAATCATTATAAATACTTCAAAATCTGCATACAGGCAGAAAACAAGTAGAAAAAGCAATACTGATTTGCAGGACAAAAATAAAACAGTTTGGAAGTTCAAGAGATTAACACAATTTTTCTGCCAAGTGAAGAAAGCTACATCACCCCTTGTGTCATGGGATAACCAATTCAGGGTTGAGGATATGGGGGGTAGAGTGTGCATGCAGTGTCAAGAAAAGAAATAGAACTTCTGCTCAAGTGTTAATGCCAACAGCATTGCTTCTTTATCAAGTAGTTGCCTGTGGAGGGATAGGTGCTTAATTCTGCTGAAACCTGGACCCAAGACAGTTTCTGCCAAAATCTACTCATGGCAACTATAAGGACAGGTATCAACAGCACAAACATCCTACCACTTCTAACAGTTAAAGAATTTCAGATTTTTTGCTTACTTATATGCTTTGCCCTCACAGCTCCAAGGAAAACCACAAATATACTTTGCAGAATTTTAAAATTTTAAATATATACTTTAACATCCTGCGTGTAAGGAAACAAAATAACTTATTTTGCAGATTAGAGATTTTTTCTTTTTTCAATTGGACAAAAGAAAAAGTCCTGAACCCACAAATAATTTCCTCCACAACCAACAATTTCTACAGCATCAGCAGCATTATAGAGCTGTAAACATTGGTCAGCCTTCACACTGCATCAGCCCTTCAAGTTCAGCTTCCTAGATGCACTTGTTCTTCAGCTATACAGCACAAGTACTGCAGTCTAATTCTATGGAGAATGGAAGATGCTTTCACTAGTGACCTTCAATTTCTCTAGGTTTGAGTTTATCCCCCTTGGACCTCATATTACATCATAGACACAGGTCAAAATACAATCCAAGAACATTCTATGTTTACACTGAGTATTGGGCATGGACCTACAGGCACATAAATGCAAGTACTAGCATTCTTAGCTGACACATACACAGATGAATATTAGAGACAGATTTTTTTTTCAGCTCATTTGCGCTGCATATTAGACTTAGTTGCAAAATGTAACAGGCCCATACATCTAAATCGCAGCATTGTACAACCTACAGAAACCACATTAAAGGATGCAGAGAGGTAACCATCATTTCGCTTCATCTTAAGAAAACAATATGTTGGAAGTCCTCAAATGCTGGTATTTTCATCTGTTGCAAACCCATAAAATTTACAATAGACATCTTTTCACCTTAATAATATTAGTTGCTAAATGCATGTTACTGTTGATGCCCATCTAGGGATAAGTCCAAACCACAGCACTCCAACACAATAATTTATTCCAGCAGCAAAGAAAAAAGAAAACCATTGCACTCTGTTCTCTAAGCATTATACACTTTGCTTTAGGGCATAAGCCATACATTCAGCTCCCCAGCAGGAGCCTGTGCAGTAGTGATACTCTAGAGAATTAACTGGGTAGTATTCTGTCCTCTGCTCTGGGTATTCAAATCCCATGCTGGAGGGGGAAGTGAGGCTAGGAGAACGGGGGGGGAAAATCAAGACGCAAAGCCAAAATACCTCCCTAACTGACAGGGAGGGATTCAGAGCCTGCAGCCCTACACCTCTCAAGTCACTTCAATCCTAACGTACATCTGTTTACTATGACAAAGGGAGAAATCACAACACAGAGAGACTGGCTATCAATGCTCAAGACATTAATGTCCTCCATTCACCCCTCAAACATCTCATGGCCCCAAATTAATTGCACAGGCACAAGTGGACTCCTCTCCTCATACCACTTCCCAAGCAACACAGCTTTTCCCCACTAAGGTACCTCTACACTGGAGAGAAACCACTGTGGTTTTACTAAATGCCACCTTGCACCAATAGAACCAGGCTGTTTGGTGTTTTTTCCCCCCCCACAACAAGATTTACTTAAAATTACTTTGTAACATATGGAAAAGCTTGTGTTTCCCATATAATCAGGGGTGGAGGGCATTGTTTTGTTTTCTAACCAGGTATGATGAGGGAAATGAGAAATCCTATTCCCACTAAACTCTTTTCTGCTAAAAAAAGCATAGTAAGACTGTACAGGTTAGACAAAAACATTTGATTACTTCAGACAGTATTAGCACTTTCTTGAGGTTCAAAGACAGAGCTTTCTACAACTGTACCTGCTTTGCTTTCACTGTTAATCATTACCTCACTTTCTAGCCACAAGAAGCATCAGAGATGTGCATTTGAGAGAAGCAAACACTTGCTTTGCACACTAGTAACAGATGACTAATTCAGGCTACAATGTAAACCAAGTATTTAAATAGCCAGTAGTCAAGTCAACAAAAAACGTACAGCAAGACAGAAATCAAGCAGTACAAACCCTGGCTAAGAACACAGCTACCAACACCCTGTATTAAACCCACTCATGATCTGCAGCATCAAGATTTTCAGCCTGCATACTTATCTAAGACCAGATGAACTCATAACTACCAGAAAGTCAATTAATAAATGACATAAGATCTTCCTTTGGGAAGAACACTAGATTGCTCCATTAAGATTATTGCAGCTGCATAATGTTAATAAAGGCATATCACTTTGCTAATGAGACCATCACTTCCAGAAGATTCCTTCACTCTCATATAAACTTTATATCAATGCAGCCAATTTAAGTTCGCTTACTGGATCGTACAGTGCCAGATACCTCACTGCAAAGCCTCTTTTGCCTCCATAATTTGGAACCATACCCCTAATTGCATTTTTACTTCTGTCTGCAATCTTAACTGCTCCATGCACAGCACTTCCTACCTAAATATATTGCTTTGTGTTTTGGGGATTTATCAAATCAGTCTGATGCTGAATCATTTTCTCCAGGAAAGAGAACTGAATTCTGTTGGATTTTCAAACAGACTGGTGCCCACCATCCCCCAATCCTCCCCTCCCCCCTTCCTTCCCTCCCTCAATGCAATATAGGTCACTTGAACACAGACATCTCCAAATCGTGGGTGCAACCAGGGTATTGCACATAAGTGACCTACAAAGAAGTCTGGTGGGAACTGAGCTGAAAATCTGAATCCTAAGGGATTTAAAGAAACATCATCTAATAAACATCATCCTTTCTTCCAACTCCAAAATTATCACATTAAAAGAAGCCAAAGTGCACAGCTTCTTGGCTGCATGCGAAGCCGTTTCTTTACTAATTTATGACTGCACAATAGCAAAATAGTAAATAACATGCACAACTAACACGGAGTCAAAGAGGAAAGGATCTTTCTTGGCTATGAAAAGGCAAAAAAGGAGGTTCAAACACACAGAAGGAGCTCAAGTTATGACCAATGCATTTCTCAGGTAAAGAATCTTGTAATTCAGTCCAGAAACATTCACTTCCCATCATTTCAGGTCTACAGGCAGATCTCAGAGGAACCCAGAGGAAAGCAACATTCATGCCCTGGAAACCTGCAGACAGAAATTGGAATTGCAGCCTAGCCTCCTGATATCCCTTAGGCACCAGGCTAAGTTACTGGTCATAGCTCCTCACCTCTGTGCTCAGGCTCCACGCTTAATGCGTATTTCTGTGGATATGCACAACTGCACATAGTCCTGCCTTTAAGCCTCCTAAACATCCATAGCTTCTCAAGTAACTGGTATGAACCCTGCATACTACCAGGAAGGAGAGGTTCAACTGAAGTATCTTCCACTAAAAATGGAAAGAAAAACCCAGGCTTCAGGTGGTTAGAACTCAAGTGAGACACTAGAAAATAAGGCTGCACAGATGTAACTGTAACAGGAGCTAGCTCTTCAGTATCCTTACATGCAGCTCTTGAAGGAGTAAGACAGTTTTGCTCTGAAAGCAAAAGATTATTTTACATCATTGCATAACACACAGTGGTCAATATGATGAGACATGGGCATTACTGGGCACCCAAGAACATGGGAAACATTAGAAAGACTGAAACCACCAGGAGTACTGAATCCACAAAAAAAGACCCCAAGCAAACAAATAAAAAACCAAAGTTGCATTACATGAAAGAATTTTTAGCATTTCTGAAGCTGCTACATGAAAGAGCCCTGCAATTCTTAACAAGAGCCACTTACTACACAACCCTGATCCAAAAATGTAAGACTAAGTGCTAGCCATGCACAACAAAGCGATTTTCAGACCTTACAAAAACTTTTTAAAAATCTTAAGATAACAGGATACAGAATGTAGAAAGGACCCCTGAGTCTACCCACCAACAACTGCACCATAAATTGCGAAACCAAAAGAAGGCAACATCCATCTTCAATAAGCAGGCTTGTAGCACTATTTTTGACCCTTTTCTTGCAAAGGCTATCCCTTGATTACTAACAAATATTTGGGAAACCACAAGGGAACAGAGCTCTACCACACAATCATCTCCCAAAGGTGTTCCTTCCTCTTCAGCACTTATGATTTTAGTTGCCCTTGAGTCAGAATATAAAGATCTGTCTCTGATCAGATAAGATTTCAGGCACCTGGTAATCCTTCCCCAGGTTTTGTAGATGAGCCTGATGGCCTGACTGGGTCCTGCAGCTCCACCCTCCAGATGAAGCAGCCCCACAGGTGGGCTCTGAGTGTGTTCCTGTTAGCTGAAAGAACTTGTGACTTTAGCAGGAGGACCTCTCAAACAGGGCTCCCCAGAGGTTTCCTCTTTTTGCACGGAGCATACAGCATGTCAACTTACAGAGGCAAAGCACTGCTCTTTCACTTATTTTATGCTCTCTGCACCAAGAGCCTTCAAGCCAGCAGATTTTACATGGTAATTTTCAAATGCTTAATCAGGAGAACACAGCCCAGGTCTGATTTTGCTATGCATGATGTTCATAAGTCTAAACTATATTTATATTGCAACCTAGGTTTCTCTCACTCAGCCTTAGCTGCCAACCCGAGGTGCTTCTTTTCTAAACCTCAAAGTCAGTGATGAGGAATGGACACCTGCAGACTGTGGCTGAACATACCTGCTGGCACAGCTGCCCTCAGGAGGAAAGTTCTCTCTTACCATTGATGAAAGAGTGCTTAATTTCAGTGCTTAATTTGAGATAAAGCCAGCCCATTGCTACAAGACACTCTTTAGGAAATTTAACATCTCCCAAAATTTGGCAAGCAACTGATCTCTAACTGTGATACCCAGTAGAAAGCAGAACTCTTCTCACCAGAGAAACAAGCCATACCCCTCCATACTCTGCCAAACAAAAACTATGAAAATTTGTTTCTTCCCTTAAACAAGGGTGTTTTCCACTCAGTAGCTGTCAGACCCTGGCTCCCTGATACAGTGATTTTAAATTTTTTTTCCACTTTATTCAGGGCCAAACAGCTTAATGAGGTAGAAGCCAGCACAACATTATAATGTAATTACAGCACATAAAATAGTTTAAATAATTTCTATTCTATATATTGTCTTTATCAACAATGCTTTTGCCACAACCCTAGGGGCAGGAACCCAAACTATACACACATAAAAAAGGTAACCTCAAGTTTCCTCTTTATAGGTCTGATGTGGAATACCACAGGCACATTTAGCTAATTGTCCTTCAAATGTCTTCTGTACGTTTGGCTTTTTTCCCCTTTAAGCTTGAGAAGACCTCAGAGGCTCAGCTTTGGGGAATGTAGTAGAGCCAGAGTCCTGTTCATTTCTGTTAGCTGAATTTATGTTGTAGGCTTCTGTTGGGGAATGTCATATTGTTTCATGATCTTGGTTTCATGTACAGTGGAAGTACTCACACTAGCTCTCTCTCCTTCCTAGGAAACCACATTTCTGTGAATGGCTATCACCCAAAATACCTGGCAGTAAATCCAGAGAACTGGGTAATTTGTGAGGTTAATTATGAATGGGGTGGTGATGATGTTTTCATCCTCTTCATTATAATGTTTTCTCTGGCAAGAGGTTCTGCATTGACAGTATGTGCTGGAAGAAATCAGTCCACATCAGAGGAGTGAACCCAGAGACGTGAGAATCCCACACTACGCCACTTCATACACATAATGCTGGAAGGCTTTTGCCTCAAGCTGAAAGCACAGCATCTAGAAAGACTGTCTGCCGCTCTAGGAGACTTACCAAGAGAAACACCATAAAAGCATGTTGCTGAGGTGAGTAGGTGTTAGTCCAAGCCTTGTAAGTTAAAAGCAACATCTCATAATCTCTGCTAAATGTAATGGGTAGTCGAAGTAATGAAGCTAACCCAGGCGTAATGAATAATCTTAGTGTGAGTCGTGACCCTGGCAGCTGCATTCTGAACCAGCTGCAATCTATATAATGCATTCCCAGGAAGACCAGACAACAAGGAGTTGTATTAGTACACAGTGCAGATGGTATGAATGTGTGTACCAGCAGACTCAAGCCTAGCCAAGGAGAGCAAAGGTCTTAGTTTACTAATATTCTTAAAAGGATAGCAATTTGTCTAAGATATTTATTATGCTTATCATAATCAAAGAGCTTGATTTCTAGAATTAATCCTTTTATTGCCAACAAAAAATATTACCATGAAAAAAGGTTGCTAGAGTGGATGGAGTCTCTGAGCAATGCAAAGGATTAGCTAGCAGCCATACATTTTTTCCTCCTCCTCCCCCTACACAGTGTCAGGGTCATGTAAAGTCAAAACACTAAATATAGGACAACATCAGTGGAAAGCAAAGCAAGCTTAGCTTGCCACAATGGAAACATGACATAGGGCCCCTTCCAAGGTAGACCCATCAAAACAGCATGATGTTTAGGCTAAAATAACAAGAAACTTGTTAAATCAGCCAAGAGTATTTGTATCTAAACTCAGCTCTGTATTTATTACATTAATTCTGGAGATCTGAATAGGTTATTGCAGGAAGGGAAACCAGGGCAGACAGATTAGGAGCACTTGCAGGGTCCTTTGGGTAAGATACACAGGTCTGAAAGCATTTCATGGGTGGATTTTCACTCAGGAAAGGCAATGTCCCATCCAAAGCAAAGAAACAAAAGTGTTAACCTAAATTAGAGCTATCTGGGCTGACCAGCCTCATAATGTCTGCTGGAAAGTTCAGGAGAGATGGAACCAGGTTCTTCAGCTTGGGAAAGACTCCCCTTCTCCTGGAGACCTCTGCCATCACTCAGCTTCTGACTTCTTCAATCTGTCACACATCCCTAACACATCCACTGCTACAGGCTTTCACTGTCTACACCAGTTTCTTCCCTTCACAGCTGTCAGTTCAAAAGGAAAAGAGCCTAGCAAAAAGCTGGATTTTTCAAAGTTTATCTATTTTTGCTCATGCTCTGAATCATCTTTCAACAGCCACTGCTCATTGAGAAGAGGCAGCTAGTATCCATGCTTGCATACATGCGGTAAGTTTTGCAGTGCTCACTACCTGGAGTTTATGCCGCAAGAATGGTGAGATGGCTGATGGGACCAGGGATGTAAGAACTTCAGCAGCAAAGTGGCCAAAGAAGTAGAAATAGTATTACAGCATTTTGGTATTCAGCCTGCTTATTGGCACAGTGCAGAGCAGCAGTCTAACATACTAGTACATGCCTGTAAACTGAATAGAGCAGCAGGTTTAATTGGGGTCTAATGGTTGCTGACACTTAGTTCCTTTTCTTCTCATCTTTTGCTTCACTTTAAAATATAGTTTGAAGGGTACTTGACATACAGTTTCAAACCAAAACCCAATTCCGGATTTCTAATCCGCTGTATCATTTTCTCCTAAGTTGCCTGTCACTGCAGCAGCTGAATACCAGCCACCCTCATACTCAGAAATTCAAGTCTGCTTCTGACCTGCACTGCCATTCTGAATTTTCATGGCAAGTGAGACCAACTGGGAATGGTGCCATAAAATTTCAATTGCTGAAGAGGCTTTTTTCTAAATTAAACTAATTAGAACTAAGCTGATTCATAGCAGGATGGTGCATTTTTTAAAAGTTCACTTCTATGGATCTAAGCTATTCTGTTGCTTGAAAACATACACCTATCTATTAAGGTCTGTCCTAACGCAGAGTAGTTCCTCAGTAGTGAGCTGCTGTCAGTATAGGGTACCTAGGTCACCCAGATAAAATGAAAGCATCTTCAATAGTCATCAAATACAGAGACTGGAGATAGTGGTGTAGCAGAACTTGAATGAGAATATCAATGACATGTCTTTATTCCTGCAAGCTTGCATTGGCCCAGCTGGGGACAGTGCTTTTCCTGGGTTAGGCAGTAGACTGTGTAGGTAATGAGCCTGCTGCTTTTCCACTCACTCATGGGAGAAAAAAAAAACACAACAGTAGTCAGTAACCTTGAAAAGAGAGATAAAAGACATTATTTACACTGAATATTCCCCACATTGTTCTATGCAATATTTTTGTGTCTCTCTATCCTTAGCCCACTGTAAAACAAGCATTGCTTTATCCTCTATATGTTCTCAGGCACTCGGTGAATGAGTAACAATAACATTAATTCCTGTATTAATCTGTCCTGGCTGACAAGTATTTGCTACACCCTTCTGTCCTCCAAGGAATGGATGTCCCAGCAACTCCTGGACCCAAATGTGGGTCCCAGAGCAAAATAAGTGGGAGATGGAAAAGTGAGTATGGTCTGAGCTATACTAGTTTAAATCTTTCCCATTCCCACAAAGTTTATGGAGAGTAAATGGGTCACGGGCTCACCAAGCTACAGAATCCTATGCCACAGAAAGCTCTTTATTAGGAAACCTGGTCCCCTCCACACAGCAGATAGCCATAAATAGATAGGCTCCTTTCCTCCCAAGTCTCTTGCAGGTTTTAATGACTTGCAGGAGGCCCTGATCTTGGTTCTGGGCTCTACCACAACTGAAACAACAAAGGCAGCTCCTAGAAGAGATGGCACAAATGAAGGCGCAGTACAAACCAGCACACACCTAAAGGAGCTCAGTATTGTTCATTTGTAGTATGCTCACCCCCCTCACCCCCCGTAACAGCATATTATTATTCACCTACAGTAACATCTGTTCCTTTGCCACAATCTCACCAGTGTCAGAGCTATGCTGGAGCAACTCCTACATCCCCTTCCAGGAAAATCTCCAGTGAGGCACAGTATTATAATGCCCTGACCACTGAGAGTTGTATACACCAGATGGATACTACCAACCTGAGCACTTGAAGCACATACACCCTACAAATTAAAGCCATCAGTCAGCCTCAAAGAGGAGTAAGAAATATCAGCTGATTTTTTTTTTTTCTGCCAAAAATTCAGCTTCACAGTAAAAGCTTCAATGCCACACTTTCAGAAGGCAAAATTGTTTTATTCTGTTAAGATCAGTAAATCTCATTTCTATTTTCTTACTTTGCTTATATTGTATGGCATGCTACACTACCAACATTGATATTATCTATTTACTATTTTAAAATATCTAAGGCCTCTCTATAAATATTTTATCAAAAAAACCTAATTGTAAGATTCTCAAATGATTTTTTTTCTTCATTTATTTTCCCCTTGAAATTATCTGCCACTCTCCCTGACCCCAAAGTTTCGAAGTCTGCCACAGAAAAGCAGTGGTGTTTTTTTGAGCACCTTTGCACATTGTATATACAGATACTGCTCTAACCTATATAACTTGAATTACTCCCTTCAGCATTGACCAGGGGTTAATGTACCCTTGGTAAGCTAAGCAGGTGTTAAGATCCTCTGGGAATTACTCCCCATCCCTAAGAGATGCTGAATTGTCTGCCTGGAAGCCCTCAGCCAGGGACATGTTCTCTGCCAGGGCAGAAAAGGGCAATCTGGAAAGGGTAAATGAAGCACAGGCACAATTAATGTAGTCTTTATCCCAGGGGCTGGCCAAAAAATGAGCTCTGTAACAGCTAGAACCCTCCACAAATAAGAGAAATATACCTGCCTGGCTGCAGTTCAAGGTCCCATCTGATACAATTCAAGGTGGCACAAGTAATTTTGTGGAGACGACAGCAATGTGTGCCAAATTTGTTTCACCATTATTTCACTCTTTCATCAGATCAGGATGCCAAAGGTGAAAGAGCAGCAGTTTACCCAGTATATCCCTCATTTTCTTCCTTCCTGGCTGTTAGCATCTCATCTGACAGCAAGCTGCCAGAGTTTAAACCATCTCAGAGGCACTCACAAACCATATCCTTTTTTGTTGTTCATTTTACAAAATTAAAAACATTAAACATTAATGTCTCTTGAGTTTCCTCTCCCCCTCAACCCCTCCCACCTCCCAAAGTAAAATATGTTTCTGTGATTCCACATCAGAAGGAAACAATACTCTGTTGTGCCCAATACTTTGCGGGTGTGGGTGTTTTCAGGAACCACTTCTGAGAAGAAATCCCAGAGGTTATTGTAATCATTCCTTTCACTCCTGGGTACTCAAGCACAGGATTGCCTGCAATCAATTTGCTCTTGCATCCAAGTATTAAACTCCCTGGGTATAAAAGTATCACAAGCACTTTCTATATTAATCTATGTAGCAATGTTCGAAAGAGCTTTTTATTATGCTGCAAAGAAATTACAAGGCAGAGCAAAAGCCACTAAAGCCTGCTAGAGCATTACCACCAAACACCAAAGTTGGGTCACATCTTCAACGCACTCCACCCAGCATAACAGTGCCTTGGCTGCATTCACCAACACAAATTCAGGTACAGGTCCCTGTAATAGAGCACCATAAGCCTACCTTAATCTTACAATAAAGAGGATTACAAAACTACAAAAAACATTACAGGAAATTAGAACACTTTTGATCTAAAGCATATGAACAGAGATCCCAATTGCTTTCAAGCTTGTATTTTTTTACTTTTATATCAAAGATTTGGATCAACAAAGATACCAGCACCACAGACTGCTCTACAGCTAGCCCACTGAGAGGGTTTAATCCTTGAGCTCTAATCCTTAGAATATTCAATCTGAGACTATCCCAGTATTTGTGACTCAGTGTTAAACGTACTATTTCATACTAGTGGCTGGGGGAAACAATTGCTTAACATGAAGAACCTGAGACTACCTTTTCACCTGCAAATTACCTTTAAGTAACCCACACCTCCAGTTTTCTCAATCCCATAGAGAAGGCTTCTCAGACATTCTGAGCTACTCTGTTACACAGGATTTTTCACCTCTCAGGCCAGCACTGTTGGATATAAGACAGTGGAGAGGCAGTAATCTTGTGTGCCTCTGAGGATTTTTACTCTGGTTACATTTTCCATGGAGAACCTTTAAGCAGTGTCTACCCTATTTTCAACAATATCCAAAAAAGACTAGGAATTAAGTAGTTCAATTCCACAAATGGATCAGAAACAAAATCTCTGTTTGTATACTGAGCTGTGCTGACTGTGAGTACAGAAGTCCCGTGGCACCGGTGCCTCTTCCTGGCTGGACACACACACAGACATTCCTACTTCAAACATCAACTTCTTATCAGCTCCAAGTGCTTTTTCCCTGAACACTCAGGCACCAATTGTAAAATTCACTTGTATGTGCATGCTGAAATAAAAGTTCTGCAGCACTTCAGCCCCAAAAACATACAAACCTGACTGAAAAAACAAATGTTTCAAGATTTGAGTAATTATACACAAAAAAACCCCCAGACCATTGAAAATGTACATACTCCCTGCCCACTACAACTTGTGGTAACTTGTGCAGGCTGGATTTGATCCAAATATCTTGCAGGGAGATTCCTTAGCTCTGCATTAATCCTTCACATCAACTCTAATCCTCTAAGTAAACTGTTTGCATTTTGCAAGTTTTCATCGTAAATGACAAGGAATTTTAGGTTAGAGATAACACAAAACATAACAATGTAAGAAAGGAATAAATAAAGGAAAGCTATTCAGTCTGACAGCATGGGATAAGTGAGCAATATGACCCATAGGGCAAAAATAAGAACAAGAATGAACATGGGCATATATGTTGCAGGTTTTGTAAAAGGTAATATATGTTTGAAAGAGCTGTAAAAGAAATCCACACAGTAAGTAAATGCAGCTGTAACTGGAATTTTATGAAAGTGATGGATTCCCAGAGCAGAAAAAGAAGCAACTCTAAACATAAAACTAAAAAACCAGGACAGTAAAGTCCTGCTGTTGGACATTTGAGTGGATGGAAACAGCAACGGCTTTTCAGGTCCTGCTGACTAGAGTTCAGAGTGACAGAAATATACAAATATATATGTATATTTAATATGAAAATGAGTAAAACCCAAAACCACCCATAAATGCTCATAGCAAATGGTCAGGCACATACATCTGCAAATACTATCCCGCTCCAGAGACTTTTCTTACACATTACACACCTTCCTTTCTAAGGTTAGCTCACCTTATTTATTTCTGTTATTTTATTTCTAGTTATTCTTTCTAACTAATTTATTCTTTCTAACTTTCTAACTCATTAATGATAAAAATCCTGAATTATACCAGACTTTGGAATACTTGTAAGACTTTAAAAAAACCACATTTTTTATCTGGTAGCCTTGCAGAATGGTATTACTTTGGTATAATGACAATCTCTATAATGAAAATTTTATTGACAGTGATCACAGAAAAGTGAAGTTTTTTTATACAGGCCACTTTTAAGGTATTGTAAGGTAATTTACACATAGTTTTAGGCTAAAACTTGCATAGCTATCCACAAAGCAGTATCACAATTATGTTTATTAACTGCTGCATCAAAAGCAAATCTTCTGAATTTGTGTACTTGAAAAGAACGTAAATGAGAGAAAAACACTACCACAGATGAAACAATCTCAATGCTGTAATAGAGCTTTTCTCTTCAGTTTCAATCCTGACTGTTTTAACTTACTGCCGAGCACAGAAAAGAGATCAGCACATCTCAAATGTTTATGTTTATGCACCTGCAGCTTAGAAAAGTTATGAATACAACAGGGATTCTCCGGTTACCCTTTTTACTTTCATCATTCACACATTTGCAAACACAGACCTTTCAAAAGTCCAATGGCAATGACAGTGCTTCCAGCTGCACAGGATCTACTGGTTTTATGAAGGCCATCAGGACAGACAAAAAGGTCATCTGGGGGGTCTCCTCTAACAGCCACAGAAGCAGAAGCTTAGGGCTTGGCTCTGCATGTGCTTAAGCTGCTGACTTGGTGCTCACAGAGCCAAGCCCTTAAGTACTGTGTCAACTAAGAGTAACCAGAGGCATCAGAACAGAGAATAGCAATTTGAAATGCCCTACACACAAATCACCTACTTTTGGAGATAGACAAATTCCATCAGTGCACATCAGACAGTCTTTGAGCATGTGGCACTCACTGCTTAGTCTGCTCAGAAAACTATCTGCAGGCAATGTGAATGAAAGGGACCAGCCTCCAGTACATTCCTTTCCCCTTTGGTCTTTGGAGTCAGTACTGCAGTCTCTGCTTGTGATCTTAGATGTCCAACTGCACAGGTGCAAAAAGCATGCCTAGCTTTTCTTCCTTTCCTCCTTTTTCCGATGAAGGAGCAGGCAGCATGATATCAGCTTCTGTGATCTGGCAGATGCAAGTTTAATCCTTCAGTGGTCAGTTACTCCCCAGGTTTCCCAGTCCTAGCTGGGTCACTCAGGTACACTTTAAAACAGCAGCCCTCATGCAGTTCATTCATAGTGAGGCTAGCAGTACCTATCTGAAGCATCTTCTGAGTAAAGTCTATGGATTCCAGAAAGCACTTAAGACTCCAGACTGTTTTTTTATCCTCTTGCTAGCTCCTTTCATGGCAAAATGCTTCTGAGATACTCTTCAGCCACTGTACAGGTCTCCAGCATAGGGTCCTATGTGAGGAGGAAAGTGTTGCAGCATCTCTTCCTTTCACTGGATCTGCCTCTACCCTGATCCCTGTCTCTACTGCCCTGATGAGCACAGAATTCATTTTAAGAATGAAGACAGCATAACTTCATCCTGTTTCCTTTTCTCTCATACACAGTCTTCTTCTAACTGAAATATGAAGGGTCAAAACTTCCTACCATACAGAGTATCTGTCTGGCGTTTTAGAATAGCGACATGCAGGTCTGGTGCTCTATAAGAAAGGGATAGTTTTACACACAAGATGCCATGTCATGAGAAACATGCAGTGCCCTGGCATGCTGATAGACCAGGAGACTTCCATTGGAGGGGTTCAAAGTTTGATGTTAAAAGAGAGTGGCTAATCAGGATTCTATATTAAGTAATGTCAGGCCCTTAGCATTATTTGAACATGGGGGTTTAATGCATGGTTTTATACATCTCTACTTTGTAAACGGACTGTTTTTCAAAGTGAGCTCCAGAATCCTACTGAGCTGTCTTTAGGGGGGCTTTGATCTTTCCAGAGCACCTATCTTGTGTGTCTGTAATTGCTCTAGTTTAACAAGGCTCCATCGCACTTCAAGAAAGAAGGAAAAAGAAAAAAAAAAAAACTATAAACCCAAGTGACTGCAGTGATGGAATGTGCTGCTGTAGGTACCCTGTACATCCCCCGGAAAGGAAAAGGGAAAAGAAAGGGAAAAGGAGAAGGGAAAAGGAGAAGGGAAAAGGAGATAAACCCAAGTGACTGCAGTGATGGAATGTGCTGCTGTAGGTACCCTGTACATCCCCCGGAAAGGAAAAGGGAAAAGAAAGGGAAAAGGAGAAGGGAAAAGGAGAAGGGAAAAGGAGAAGGGAAAAGGAGAAGGGAAAAGGAGAGGGGAAAAGGAGAGGGGAAAAGGAGAGGGGAAAAGGAGAGGAAAGGAAAGGAGAGGAAAGGAAAGGAAAGGAAAGGAAAGGAAAGGAAAGGAAAGGAAAGGAAAGGAAAGGAAAGGAAAGGAAAGGAAAGGAAAGGAAAGGAAAGGAAAGGAAAGGAAAGGAAAGGAAAGGAAAGGAAAGGAAAGGAAAGGAAAGGAAAGGAAAGGAAAGGAAAGGAAAGGAAAGGAAAGGAAAGGAAAGGAAAGGAAAGGAAAGGAAAGGAAAGGAAAGGAAAGGAAAGGAAAGGAAAGGAAAGGAAAGGAAAGGAAAGGAAAGGAAAGGAAAGGAAAGGAAAGGAAAGGAAAGGAAAGGAAAGGAAAGGAAAGGAAAGGAAAGGAAAGGAAAGGAAAGGAAAGGAAAGGAAAGGAAAGGAAAGGAAAGGAAAGGAAAGGAAAGGAAAGGAAAGGAAAGGAAAGGAAAGGAAAGTCTGAAACAAAATGAAATATTTATTAAATATGTTGCCAATGTCCCAGGTGGTATGAAGAAGCCTTGTGGTATGCTGAAAGGCTTGATCTTTCTAAGTATTATGAATGCTGATTTTAATGATTGGGTGAAAGCTGAGGAAGTTATGGCTGAAATTTTGGCTAAAGATGACAGCTCTGGGTTTCAAGTTGCACAAAGCAGTCTGAGGGATTAAGCCAACAAAACCCACTCAAAGATATCCAGTTTCAAAAAGGGTAATCTTCCTATCAGTGATTCACACTCAGACAATGGTGAGGATTCCTCATTACTCTGACTTTGCCATATTAATCTTACTTTACAAATACATGCAGTGATTTATATCATGTTTAATTAACTGATTGAGGGCTCCTGTGGTAAAATGGCATCACATTAAGCTCTGTCCTTATGGCAAATGCGAATCACATCTTTAGCCTTGCAAGAAAAAAATATCATGGGATTCACTGATGACAGGATGTAGGAATCGAAATAAGGTCCCTCCTGTTGTTTGAGAATCCAGTGAGGGTGGTTGCCATATGCTCATCATTTCCAAGGGAAAAAAATGACAGGATAGAAGAAAGAACTGCTCTAGTTCTTCCAATATGTTCAAATCTCAGATGAAAATGATTGTACAGCAGTTCTGTACTGAGGCCAAGTTTTACATGAAAGTGTATAGCAAACTTTCAGAAAGCTTATAATGAGAGATCTATTTAATGTGTTTGGTGGGGTTTTTTTTTACTTAAATAAACTGCTTGTGAAACTACTCCATTTTTTAGAAAAAGAAACAACACAAAACCAACCAGAAAACAAGAGATTAACAAAACAAACAAACAAACAAAAGCCAACAGGCTTTTTTGCCAGCAACATAAGACAACACAAAATTAACTTAGCTTTTGCTATGAAGAGTTATTCCCCTCTAGCACTCACAACCTGTTTTTGAAGATAAAAACTACAACTGTTACCATCTGATAAAATTAGATGGTGTATATAATTTTCTGCTACCAAGATTAAAAGCCTTGTTTATATTATTACAAAGTTTCTTAAAATTCAAGAAGTGTTTTATTTTTAAAAGCTGTCTTATTTAGAGACCACATTTTTTATATTTAAAATGAACCTCACATCCAGTAAATTCTTGAGCAACTGACAAACTGTATTACATGAGTCACACTCTGCTCCCAGGAATTCAGTGCATTTTTGCAATTTGTTTCTATTGCAGGGACAATAGCAGTGGGATGGGAGAAGCAGGTTTCACATTTTGCAAACCTTTTATGAAATGTCTCAAATGTTCCCATTCCTCCCTAGGACCACGACTTTTTGAATTTTATACATGAGAATGAGAGTTGGACAGCCTTTAAAAGCTGCGTAGGTAAAGCATTCAGTACTGCCTGCATTGCCACTCTCTCCCATTTCACATGAATCCTTAGCCATGGGGTTTCGGGCTCGTTTGACACATCAGGGACACATCAGGTCTTGAGATCTCCTGCTAGCATGGCTTCACTTTGCATAAAAAGTTAAATGCACAGCAAGCAAACAATTTGAATGCCTAGTGTTCAGGGCACTCACTTTGTAAATCTCATGTTCAAGTCTCTAGGCCTGAACCTTGATTTTCCACATTCCAGGTGAGTGCCTGAACTGCGGCGCTACCTGATACTCCAACCTTGCCATCTCCTTCTGGTCTCGACCAGAAATTCCATCCGACGGCTGACAAATCTCTTCTGATGAAAGTTTCTTTGAAATTGATACCTGTCTGCAAAAAAGTTTCGGTTTTCTCAAACCAGCCTTTTCAATCAAAGAAAGAGAAAATTCCCAAAGCTTTCTAACCCCTTCACTGATGGCTAAAATGGAGCCACTTGTACAGCCGGGCAACGCTCAACTCGGCTGGCACATTTGACAGCACAGCCGAAATCAAGGGCTCACATTTTTTGCCCACAAACACCTGGGCAAGCCATCATTCCTACAAAATGTGCTGAAGAGATGGCTTTGTAACACCGCGCTCCTATGCCTCCTCTTTGTCCTTTATCAGAAGTCAACGTGCTTCACTGCTGCTAGAAACATTAGTATGGTTTTGTGATTAGAAAGGTTATTTACGCTTTACAGTCAGTCACTTCATCCTGCCCCTGTTCAGATCCCTTAAAACTGAGTAGAAACAGGGTAACTATTTGCCCTCTGTGACATACATAAACTCTGACTCTCATCATATATCTTTTTACAATTTCATCATGAGGCAACCCCCTCCTCCCTTCTCACTGTCCCCATTGCAACATTTGATGTTTTAAAAAGTTTTTGAAATTGTTTTCCAAATGTGAAGCACTAACGGAATATCAAAACCAGCTTGGTTTGTATTTAGTTAGGAGAAAAACTGCTATCACAATAACTGGAAATAAATGTGTACCATATCATACCTTCTGTTAATAATTTTGAAACTCACAGTGATTTTAACACCTGTGCCATTAGTCCATGGTAATTTGTGTTAATTTCTGCAGTTCTGAAATGCATTTTTAAATTTAAAGCATTGCTTTTAAGGTATTTTTAAATTAAGGAATTAAACAAAATTCGTAACGACTGTGAGACAAATAGCACATGTCTAAATATTCTAATAATTCTAATACAAGAGCAATCCAAAATTGGTTACATGCAGAGGGGCATTTTTATTCCAAACAAACAGATTTTAAGAGGCAGATACAGCTATTTTAATATTCTGAGATTACTTTCATATTCTATACAAAATTAATGACTTGTAATGATAATTTTTCTTTTTGCTGTTTAAAAAAGAATTTTAAAAGTTTAAGAAATACATATGTGCAACATAAAATATCCTGAGCAATGTATGATAAATTATTTTCAGCTATTTTTGGTTAAAATTTAGTTAATTAAGATTAACTATTTTAAGGGCAAGACTCCATTTCCCTCAAAAAATAGTTTGCATTTGAATCTTTTAAGATTTAGAGTAGTGCTTTCAGCTGTGTAAAAGTACGTTAAAATATGTGAAGGTCAAAGTAAACCTTCATTTTAAATATTTCAAATTGTTATAGTTATTGCTTTGAGATAATATGACATTTACAGTAATTGCTGAAATTCCAATTACTTTCACTAAAAGCTGCTTCTTTTGCAAGTTGTTAAAAATACAAAGGTGCATTGGATATTGTATTGCTGGAGACAGAGTCTGCAAGTAAAGGCAATTAAATGTGAGTTTGATGATACACAATGTACTGGACAACAATAAAAAGACTTCTCTGTGTTTGACTGTTTACCAGTTTTGTCTTTAAAAAATAGCCTTCTTTTGGCATGTAATGTATATCTGCTTGCACTAAACATAATTTATGAATATTTTAACACATGTGTACTCAGTGGGGTGTATTATCATACTGATATAAATAGAATTAATGAGCAGTCAACCTGCCACATGTCATGACATATGACAGGGCAGCCAGAGCATGGGAATAATTCTTTCTGTTTCATATTAAAGCTTCTTTTCCCAGTTGAATTTTTGTTCCCAGATGCCAATAGACCTAATTTTCTAAGGACCATTTACAAAAATAGTAAGAAATGACAAACCTGGACTAATTTATCTTCGGTCACTTCAAAGAATGTTTATTTTTATGTCATTTCAAATGCATACATCAACAGATTAAAGGAAGTGGGAGGCTTTCTCAGTTAAATTTTAGGGGTTTCACAACAAGAGGTTTGATATCTGCCTCAACTTCCATTCCTAGCAAGCACAGATTTTAATTATAGCTGATTTTGAATTTGTTTCAATGTCTTCTTATCTGTTTCTTCGGTTAAGGGATTAGAATGTATAAATACAAAGACGACATGTAGCAGGTAAACACTTATTCTGATTCAGAAGGAAATTCAGATGCAGTTAGGTAATATCATTTTAACCAATTATGCATTCCAGTTTCAAAGGCTAGGTAACAATCTGCTAAACATGACTAACACATTTTTTTTAAATGAAAATATAGTGTAAGTTGACAGAACACGCAGGATACAAAGCCAGGCCATGTTCCCTGTTTGGCACTTTTATTTTAAAAGATAAATACTGAACTGCAATATCAATTCTGTTTACAGAAGGCTGATCAGTCAGTTAAAGGCCAAGAGTTATAATAAAATTAACAAATTAATATAAATCATGTTGCCCAGCT
The DNA here is from genome assembly GCF_000747805.2 of Chaetura pelagica. Lineage (NCBI taxonomy): Eukaryota > Metazoa > Chordata > Aves > Apodiformes > Apodidae > Chaetura > Chaetura pelagica. The sequence goes on from NW_009952566.1 coordinate 2,629,850, forward strand.
AAAACCTCATTAAAGATCCCTGACTTGAAAAGTTTTCTTTTTAGCAAAGAATAATGCAAATGTTCCTTCATGCTGCAGTGTTAGGCTACTGAAAACAGAGAGGAAGACACATACCCTGCTTTTTCTCCTTTTTGCTTTGAAATCACTTTTAAAAAAAAATAAATTTTACTGCTCTTGAATCTTTGGAATCATGACTCATACGCAGTCCTTAACAAAACAATCTTCTAAAGATAGATCTAGTTCAGGTTTGAAGACTTGAAAGAAGTAAAAGAGACTTATCTTGGGCTCTTAACTATATTAAGGGACAAGGAGACCCTACAAGATTTTGTGCCTGATGATCTTCACGGCAGGGCAGTAGCACCTCTCTTGGGAAATCCAGCTCTGTCACACTCAAAGAAAAGGGGCACCATCTAGTGCTTTTTTGGAGGAAAAGCTGCTAATACTAGTAGGGGGTGTACTGGGGGGAGGAACACAGGAAAGGGAGGGAGAAGGAATGACACTCCATTTTTTTCAAAAGACAAAGAAAACCTGTTGGCCTGTTTCATCTTCCATTTTGAGGCACTGCAGTATTTAGCTCCAGGCTGCAAGTAAAAATCATCATCTTTCACAAGGTGGAAGGAAGGAGTCCCATCAGCTAAAATAGAATACACAGTTTTAAATGGATGGGGCACCGGTATACAGACATTATTCTGCTTAATAGGTATTTCTTCTGCCTGTTAATACACTTGAACACTTCCCTATCAGCCCTTTTCATTATACATTTTCTCTTTTATTAATCGGAAAGAAACCCTTTCTAAGTAATTTTCATCTCATTGGCAACTACACTGTGCTGTTAATGTTCCTGGAAATGTTCTTACAAATAATCTGTCCAGAGTTCACCCTAAATAACAAAGAGACTCTATGAAAAATTATTTGTAGCACAAAATCTTTTACAGTGCAATAAGATCAAGTTAACCACTGATGCTGCTAGGAAAAAGCTTGGGAAGTTTTATCTGATTGGCAAAATAGGTTCACATCTGAGTCCAGAGAAAGAGTGCCCTTTGATAAAATTTCACAGCACTAAAGTCTGATTATCTGAATGATTTTTTAAACTTTTTTTGAAAACAACTTTGAGAAAGGGAGGGGAATGCTCCATTCTGCTGTAACTTGGGAAATAAATGGTTTTCTAAGAATTGTGAAATAGTAGCCCAATATTGTTTAACTTACTATGAATTGACAAAAAAAAAGTATTAGTCAAACTAATAAGTGCTCAGTCAAAATAATTACCATTTCAAAGGTACCTCTTCTCCTTGGGAGCCCCAGGTTGGGGATGTTCACTGTAAACTGCAGGGGCTGCTGCCTTTCAGACACCCAGAACAATCGCAGCTCTACACGGCGCTGGTGCTCAAGGTGTGCTGAAAAATCAAATGTGCTGATGCCCTGACCAGTGCCCCAAAAGATACACAGTTAAGATCAGTGCTCATTTTTTAACTTCTGGGCCACAATCTTGGATTCCCCTGGGCACTCCAAGCTCTCAGTTGACTGTTGTGGTAACAAGGGAATCTCAGACCCCTGTGTAAGACTAAATAAACAAGAAATATTTCTACTAGAATAGTGCTGAGCAAAGCAAGTATGTGGCTCAACATGTGATTCTCAGAGGGAAACCTATCCTGGGAAAAAAAGCCAAAAATATATTTTATGTTCCTATAGAGCTTTTCTTAGGAACTTGATCATACCTGTAAGAAGCTCCTTCTCAAAAGAAAAGCAGGTATAGAGTCAAGGGACCTGACCAAGAGCAGGTAAGTTGGAAGCAAAATCAGTAAATATGAGAGATTCTGAAAACCTACACAGGGCTAGAAACAACATGCTGGTCATGGCAATCATTCAGGAGTGCTCAGGTCTAGTGGTCTGACCACAAGCTGGGGACCCATACCTGGGACACACTTGCTATGTTGCCCTCAGATTTCAGCATGTCAGTGCAGGGCCTGTTGAGCTCCCTTGTTTCCTGGTGAAATCAGGAGCTCAGGATTTCTGCTGATTTCACTATGGGTTCAAGTTGCCTCAGTTTAGGCACCTGTCTTTTCAAATTTTACTATTTAACCTCTCTGTGACTCAGTTTCCACATCTGCAAAACCTGATAGCTATACTTACCTTGCATGGGTGTCAGGAAGATTATTTCAAGTCTCTAAAGAACTTTGAAAAGGAGAAGCAAAACGAACTGAATTTACGTATCATTTGTCATTTTCTATCCCATAAAACGGAAGTCAGATGCAGGCCCAGACTGTGAACTATAACAAAATGTCACCCAAGCCTTCCCTGCAGCTCTGATGCCAAAACAGTTGGTGAATTCAGCTTGGCTTTGCAGGAAGAAGGCAACTTCCTCACTTGCTGACCTGGCAACACCCAGGGCAAGTGGTAAGTTAACGTCTTAAATAACCACAACTTATTTGAACTGATTATGAACGATCCATTTCCATTATATTCTTTAACTGAACTATCAATGCAGCTTACTGTGTATTTCTGGTGATTAAAAAAAAAAAATCTCTTTACAGATGAATACTTGAGAGGGAGCTTACTCTACTGGGAAGCAAAAAAATAGAAAATAAATATAGTAATAAAAACCTCTCTGGGTTTTGTTTTAGTTTTTTTTGGTGCAGAATATACCTCATTAGATTTCAGGCAGACACAATCTTGCCCTGATAGGTTTCAGGTCTTTTAGAATTGATTAGACAAGCCCATTACAGCAGTCTACACCAGTTTCTTTCTAAACTTCTATTTGAAGAATAATGGAAGATTTTACCTATCATATCCCATTTTAACAAAGCAGCCACTTTCCTCCTGTACTGGCTACCTTCACAAACTCCTAATGTAGCTTCAAATTTCTTGTTTGAAGCTTTCTTTCCTCTGCTGTAAGTGTGCCATTTTTCTCTGATCTTTGCAGTCTCACTTTCCTGAACGTTATAGTTCAGTGAAACCCTCTGGTAATGACAGCACTGGAGTGATAATGTACTTTCCCAATTTCCCGTTAATAGTAGCACTTGATCCAGCACTGGGTGCCAGCTCAGTGGCAGAAGGATGCTTTAATATTTTCTAGAGGTAAAAGGACCAGTTCAATTTACAGCCTTGGCTAATTCAGCAGTTTTGCTCTGTCTTGGCACAGAAATGAATGTTTTTGTTAAAACAAAGCAGGGAAAAAAAATCCCTTAGTTTGCTCAGTTTCACGCCAAAGCAACAAAGTACAATTACTTTTTTCTCCCTGAGGAAATGTGTGAAAACTGCATAACACAATGAAGGAGTTAAAATAACCAAGGAGGAGGAGGGAAAGCGAAGGAGGTAAACAGCAGAGTTGAAAAGGAAAGCTGTTTGTTTTTGTATTTTAATAAGAGACACATAATCACAGACCATCCAACAATACTTGTACCCTTGCTGAAGAGCTGCTGATATTCTACATTAACCTTTGATAGCGAGAAGTGTATTACCCCTACTGTTTTGAAAGAGAAGGAGGTAAACAGCAGCGTTGAAAAGGAAAGCTGTTTGTTTTTGTATTTTAATAAGAGACACATAATCACAGACCATCCAACAATACTTGTACCCTTGCTGAAGAGCTGCTGATATTCTACATTAACCTTTGATAGCGAGAAGTGTATTACCCCTACTGTTTTCCACAATAAATTATGTTATATCTGGCATCCAAAGCGCTAGGAAGTGTTCAGCCAGCTGGAAGCACCAGATTGGCCCAACATCCCTAACATTCAGATTATAAATAAAGGGTACCTCATACTGCTAGGGTAACAAAAACAAGCAATGCAGAGGAAGGGCAACTTCCCCCCTGCCCACAGAAGCAAAGGGCGTCAGTTGGGGAATGGAAGAACAGGAATTCAAGAGGGCAGGGTTTCTGCAGTGAGATGCAGTCCCTAGCATGCCAAATGTCAGGAAAACATGAGGCTTCAGGCGGAGAAATGAGACTTCTCTGGTTACATCTTTACTGAGGTTTTGCAAGTAAAAAATACCAAGGGGAAGTATATCTGGTTGTGCTCTTCCCAGATGGTATAACCACACAAACACATGCTCACACATCTACATATCTTCCCACTCTTTAGGCAGAAATTGCCTGTTCTCTTCCAGCCATGAAAACAATTAGCTCAGCCACAACCTCAGTTTCAGAGGATGTGGTCAAATATGCCACAGCGCACGCTTCTCCCATGCTCTCTAATCAAAGGACATTAGGGCCATGAGTACATAACGGCATTGTGATAAAGGCTGAGGAAAAGCCTGTCTGTTATGATCTGGAAGATGAAGATATCAAAGAGGAGAACAAAAGATGTTCCCAAGACTCAAAACCCAGTGACTGCAAATGGCTATAAATGGGCTTTCTGAAAAGTTTGCAGTGGGTCCAACAGTTCTCGAAGAAACCACTGCTTTAGTTTGAGTGAGAGCACAACTGAACCAGTGCTGAGAACTGCTAAACCAGCTCTACTGCTGGAAAAATTAACCTCATCTATTTTTTTTAAGGGCTAGACTATGGTGGTCCCCAGTGAGAATGTAATGGGAAGTTGGATACAAGGAGCTGTTCTCCTCACCAGTCCTTCTTGGTAAGGGCTAGCCACAGCTGCAGTCCCTGTGCTCTCCTGAGGGCAAGAATTAGTACCAAATTGGTATATTCCATCTTCATTACTCCAGCTATTATATAAACATGGCTATATGCTTGCTTACTTAGCTGAAAAATGTAAAAGAGGAACTAGAATTAAGGTTAATAGAGCCGGACAGAGTATTCCCCAGTTACCTTGCCCTCAACATAGCTGCTTCCCTGTTCTGCCTTGAGTAGATGCTTTCACCCACAACAGCACAGTTTTTCTCTTTTCCTCTCTTCTCCCTTCCCTCCTATTTTTCTTTCCCTGGTGCCTTCATTTCTCTTGTGGCTTCATCTCTGCTTTTGTGGCTGTTTGACTTTGTCTATTCAACATGCAGCTTGAGACTTCTGAAAGAAGACATCAAGAGCTCTCCCTCTCTGGTTTATAACACTGTGGGTAAGGGCCCTGAAGAATTTGTACATTAAAAATGTATTAAATTTTCAGTGTCTTGTCATGGATCTCATGGAAAGAAGTTTGAAACTGGGCAAAGAAAAAATGCATGGCCAGCAAAATGGCTTTCAATGTCTACCCATGTACAGCTGCCCTGTGCCACATTCCAAAAAAATTCATTTTAGGCAATCAAGATGCTGCCTGAAAGGCCTCTAATTTGTTGGGTTTTGCAGGTCTGAAAGGGCTGCTAAGGTGAAACACAGAATAACTCAGATGCCTTTATTTATTTCAGGAACATGTATTTGTACTCCTCAGGGGGGTGGAGGAGAGGCTAGGCTGAATGCAAGAATCCCACGTTTGCCTGTACATCCCCAGTCTAGACTTCTCATTCTTCTTGTAGGAGCTAATGCTTCCTGCTCAAAAAGGTGGTTTGTTCAGATCCAGTTGTTGGCTCCAAAAAGAGTGTTTGAGGCATTTTTAAAGAAATGGTGCTCCACCCCAAAAAACAGCACAGATTTACTGTTCTTCTTTACGACTCATTATACCAGTGTGAGATTTTTGGAAGAAAATAAAAACTCAGAGAGAAAGGTTTCAAGAAAAAGACAGATCTGCAGCACTGCTTCCATCCATGCTTTCTTTTCACTGTCAGGAACAACATACTGCACAGCTTGTTTAAGGATTCTGGATAGTGTAGTCCCAGCAGACATTTCCTGCACTAAGATGTATTCTCATTAGACTTACCAAAAGGGAGCATTCAAAACATTACTTATCTGCACATAATCACTATGTCACACCATGTATTCTTTATTTTAATTCCTACTTGCTTGCTAATTACCCAGCACACTGAAGGTCTCACAACTGCTCTCCTTTCAGCAGCTTTGTTTGTAAAGTGTCTGGCAATAATCTCCCAGCAGTGTATTATCATGCCCTTTTCATCACACTATTTAATCAATAGGGTAATGACCTCATATAAGCTAGTTCAGGGACCCAGCCATGGCATGGTAAATAAACAAAACAAACAAAACTGTGAGCTACATGCCTTCTGTTTAACAAACCTGGACATGAACAATTTCTGCATTAAAACCTATTATAATATATAGAAATGGCAAATTCTTCACATCTCTTGCCAGAAAAAAATAAAAATAAAAAAAACATCCCACAGTACTGTGGGGAAATAGCTGGTTTGTTTAAACAGACATAATTGCAAAACATGTGTGTTCTTGGTCAAGGGTCAGAAGATTTATCCTGATAACACTGGAAATGACCCTTTCCCCCAGTACATCACATCATCACTTAAGAGGACTGAATGGTGACCATCACAGCTAATGGGATGAAATCACATGCAGCACACTTCCAAAAGAGAGGCTGGAATGAAACTTCTTTTCCAAAAGTTTCTGTTCTAGTGAGCAGAAGGAAAGCAGCTTCTCTCCATTTCCTGAGCTGTAAACTTACAAAGTGTGGTTTGCTTTGATTTTGCGTCCCATGGCTGGTTTATACTCTGTCTAATAAAGTGCATGTGAGATGTGTTTACTAATGTGTGAACTCTGGAGCATATGTAGCATTGCTCTAGTGATTCTCTTGTCCAGAGGAACAGGGGTGATAAGTTTGGTCTGGCTGCTCTTCTTAACCACCACTTTTCATAATACTGGTAGGAATTTAATTTCAGAAAGAGGGGTCAAATTTTGTTGTAACTGGACAGCAGAAAGAATCGAGCACACCTGACAAGCTGGCACACAGAGTGACTGCATACCTCTGGTACTCTTGGGGAAAACAGAGCAAAATATCCATAACAGCACTGAAGTTTTGCCCCACACAACCTCTGACAGAATGGTTAGGACAGAAAATAAGCCAAATCCAGCACAGCTGGGGAAGGGTAGTTGAAAGACAGCTGAAAAGAGGACTAGGAGCATAAACCATACAATTTTGTGTTACCATGGCAGTATCCCTATGCACTGCTTTCACAGGAACTGAACCCCCCCCTCCAGAAACAGTGCGAAACAAAAATAATAGTTCTTAATTCTGCCTTATCCCAAATATTAGCTGAAGGCAACCTACTTCCACCTATATACCTTGAGACAAATTTGTACTGGAAATTTTTCACTGCACCAATGCCGCTTATGTTCTTTTGACACTTTCCTTTTAGGTGTGTTATGAAAATGACAATGTGCCAGTCATCCAAGCTGTTGGCACCAGCTAAAATCTGTTCTGAGGCAGAGTAATTTACACTCGGATGAACCCCTCCCAAGAAGTAATCACATAAATACCTTCACGTTGAGATGCAATGCATTGCTGGTTAGGTAACTCCTATAATAAGTGTAAGTGTGATTTGTCTGTCCCAAATATCTGAAATGGCTTCAGTGCAAATACTTTGTTAAGCTGATGTAGAAGATGTTGGCAGTGGGAACTACAGTGTGCCTGTGAAGCACTTGCTGTTACAAGATATTAGTTCTGGACTGCAAAACTGCACTTGTAAAAATATTCTCTCAAAACATCCCATATGACTCTTCTCTAGTAAAGTAAGAACTTAAAAAAAACACATACTCCCAGTCCCTTAGTGAACTGAAACTCTCCAATTTGCCCATCTGCTGGTCTGGCCACTATAAAACTACTACCTTTACTTCTGATACAGAGGCAGAAATAGCAGAGAACAACAAAAACTGAAGGAAGTAATAAGGCTAAGAAAAGAGAAGAAAATTCCAGACATCTCCAACTGAGGCAAACTAACCTCCAACAATGGGTAGTCACACCAGACATTAACTGCTTCCCTGATATTTATTAGGACACTCAGAATTAGTCAGTGTAAAATATCATTGTCAGGTAACACCATCTTGCCTTCCCAACAAAGTCTGTCCTTGGATTACCCAGGAAGGAAGACATGCCATTGAATTATTTCTCTAATCCATCTTTACAGAAAATAAATGATTCCTGTAATTGGCGACATCGCAATCCATCTCGGTTAGGTACAAAAAAATCCTTATGCATTTTGTAAAAAATCCACTTCTGCAATGGCAACACATCCTTCCAACAGATGAACAGGGGTGGGTGGAATGAAATATGAGACCTTCTGTCCTTCAGGGTGCTACTCAAAATCTATCAGAAGAATGAAGCTGGATAGGATGGTAACGACTTGCCTTTAGAGTTCACCACTTTGGTACCAGGTAGCTCAGCATATTGCTACTTGAAACATCACCAGGATTTTTAAGTTAAATATTAAATTGAATTAACTCTCTCAAAAGAATCTCTCTTGCCTTTCAGTGAGTTTCAAGCTTTTGGGGAATCTCCTTGCTCAGGAAAATACCATTCTGTACATTTTCTCCTATCACTTTTGTTCTGCAAGCAACGTTTCCTTAGATATTAAAAATAAAAATGTGAGTTTGGAAAGAGAAACGCACAATCTAATATATTTATGAAACTTTTCTCTTTACGTCTTAACGCAAAAACAAACAAACAAAACAAACAAAAAAAAACCACAACAAAACAAAAAAACGACCAAATAACCAACACAAACCAAAAAAAAAGTAGCACCACTACCTCATGCTCCACTGTGAAGACTGCAGGACTTAAACATATGAGCCAGACGTGTGGTATATACTCCTGAAGGTCTTCTTCTAAGGGATGGCTCTAAATCATCCTGAGACCTACTGCTGACTGATGAAGGAGTGCAGGAGCACCTCACAGAAAAGTCTACCTGATATAGATGGGGTGGAAACAAGCAGAAAAATCTGAGGTATCAGAGCCTCAGAATTTGTACAATTTGGATGTCTGTCAATATTGAAGTGGAAAAAGTAGGTATTGGATAAAAAGATCTGATAGAAAAGCAAAAGAGACATCGTGATAACTAACTTGATGAAGAACTAAAAGAGATAATCTAATTAAAGCTGATCCATATGGGTTTCTGGAAAACAGATCTTGTCAAGCTAACCTGATATCATTTTCTGATGTGATTACGAATGGGACTGCTAAAGGCAACCATCTTGATGGACGCCTGTATGAGAACTGGCTTTGTACCCCACCATAGTTTGACCAAAAAGCTAAAATAAGATATGGGATTCATCCACAGCAATTACAGCTGTCTAAAAGTTTGGCATCTTCTCTTAGCTCCTCTGCTTTCCCATTACAGTCAATGAAAAGAAAAAGGTTCTGTCAAAAAGCAATTTATGTCTTTTCAGATAAGTCCACTACATCTTTTTGTGAAGGTCTTCATCTCTCTCCATTGCCTATTAAGACCTTAGAAAACTACCAACCATTAGAAGCTAATTTTGGATGGCTAGAAGTGATTAATCAAATGGCATCATAAGCTATTTCAAACATAGCAGATACATCTAAGCCATCATTCCGTGATTGGTGAACAAGGCACTGGTACTGAAATTGGTTATTGCCTCCTCGACTATCTTTTATTTTTGTCAAAAAAACTTAATTTTTACAATATTTGAAGATGACTAGAAAATGAAGACAGTAGGGGTAGATGGGTGTAACTACGCATTATATACTTCAGTATAGTCAACAAGAAGGCCATGGATGAAGGAACAAGTATAATGAGAAAGATTTAATGAGGAAGGACTCCAGGAAAAAGACATCCTAAAGAGGAGGCAACGATTTGGGAACAGAGGCCATGACAAGTAACCAGATCACTATGAATTTCTAGAGTAGTGCAGTAACAAAAAGCTACTATGTTTGCCAGATGTACAAACAACAACAAATAGGAGTAGGGAGTAGGTTACGTTATATCATTTGGCATCAGTGAAATGACTAGTAATTTTGCTGGGTTCATGGTGCTGTTTTAAGAAAGACTCTGAAAAATTCCATGGATTATGAGGGAGCCAAGGGGACAATTACAGTATTAAGAAACATGTCTTGCTGCAAGAGACTCAATCAATTAACTTATCAAAGAGGAAGTTAAAGAATTATTTGATTACAGTCTACAAGTGCTTACCATAGGGAACAAAAATTTTATAATAGAGGGCTCTTCAATCTAGCAGGGAAAGGCAGAACAAGATCCAAGGGCCAGAAGTTATGTCAAGACTAATTCAGTCTAAAAATAAGCTACACATTTTAAATGCTCAGGGAACAAGTTGAATTATCTTTTCAAGAACCATGATTTATTTTCCACCACCAGAAAATAAGTTTTAGTCAACACCCAGCCTTGTTAGAACTTTATAGTTCTATTTCTAAGATTATTAATACATTCCTTCTGAGAATCTCAGAATGTTATTGTGGAGAAAATGAAAAACTGTTGTTAAGTTAGGAAGCATTCGCTACAGTATTCATACACACCCAAGACATTTCATTTCCATTCGATCTCCAAGTCCCAGACCCTCTACGGTGAAGCTTGTCTAACTGTAACACCTTCTTATTACTCCACACCATGCAAACCTTTCTTATTAATGAGCATTAACTCAAAGTAGATTGCACTAAAATTAGGAAGCAGGAAGAAACCATAATTTGCAATTATCTCTTAGAGAAATACCTCAATACAATACTTTAGTGCAATTTTAGGTGTACCATTGTTTTCCAAACGTAAAGGTAAAACATAAATCACAATATGGTAAAGATCTCTCAGTAGGCAATTACAAATTAATCAGCTAATTAGATCAAATGAAAGAGAAAATAAGGCTCAGGAAGACATCCATTCTAATTAACATAATATTAACTTACAAAAGACTTGATCAGACAAAAATAAATCATCTTTATTTCAAATATCAAACCAATCAATAGAAGGAAACTAAGTTATTTCTCACCTTGTTATCCCCATGACCAAAGCCAAAAGGAAATGACAGTAACAGTGAGTCAACTGCCTGTGAAACTGTATTCATTTCTTATTATTTCTAATCTTGTTAACTATTTGAATCCACAATTTAAACTAACATATTATATTTATGGGGATTCTACCTATATTGTGCCTACTCTATAGTTGCTGTGCCTCCTAAGAATCTTCCAGGCACTTAAAAATAAAACTAATTAGATTCAAAGTCTCACCTAGGTTTCTCCTCAGCTAGGCAATTCCTAAGTAAAGCAAAGGGAGAGACAGAGGATGTTAAAATAAGAAAAAATGTGGAGGGATTCTTAAGACTGTGTCAAGGATGATAACATATACTCTCAAGGAAGGAAATAACATTATAAGACACCTTATTGAATAAACCTGACTGGTCAAGCGGAAAGGCTCAGGCAATCAGACAAGGAATTGGGCATGGTTGAACCTAATTAGATAGACTGCAGAGATTAGAAGTATCTGTAATTATAGAACAGTTCCTAAAATATTTTTTCAAATATCAGATTACTCCAGTGATGACCAACAACCTTGACCTTCCAGTTGGAGTCACAGGACACATACCACAGACTTTCAAGTGCTCCATGTGATTTGGAAGCTGGGAGATGACCATGATTCCCAGCACTCCAATGCAGCAGCTATGGGGATAGCTCCTAGCACAATCCGCAAGTACTGCAATTTTGCAGCCCCTCTCAGATCTCCCACATGTTATCCAGATTCATATTATCCAATGGCTGCTTTGCCAGGCCAACACAGCTACCCTGCCTAGCTCGTGTTTGCCTGGTTTGGGAGCAATCCTTGAACTTCCTGAAGTCTGCATGGAACTGTGCTACAGGTCGGGTCTGGACATGATGGCATTATTTACTTTTGCAGGGAAAAAAAGAAAACCAGAAAGAATATGTAATGGTTTAGAAGCAGACTTCCACAATGAATGTATTTCACTTTTCACCTTCTAGCCCATAACTGAATTGAGGCAGTATTTTGTTTTGCAGAAATTAGTACCTTCAAGACCTGCAGAGGATTTATTATTTCTGCCAGGGCTTGCACTTCCTTTCTGATCCACTGCTGTAAAATCCAGAGGGACAGAACAGCACAGAAAATTACTGCGAAGATGTAGTGTGACATAGGAAGAGTCAGACGCATTATGTGTGAACAATACGACAAAAGGAAAAGCCGTCTGAAAAGAAATGAAAAAATTAATAATCAAAAGGGTGTCTGATTCTTATCTAGGCACTTGTCTGCTCCCTCTATGAATTAGGACCATCAGGCCACAATGTATAAAGCTGGAAGGGACCTTGCGCCCAGAACTCAGTCCTGCTTGAGGAAGGTGCCAGAACCAACAGCTGTGGGGAAAGAAACGGTGCCACCAGAAAACAAGTGAGGCATCGGAAAAGTAATTTTTCTCTTGCTTCATTCCTGTAACTAGGGCTCCATGACCTGGGGCCAAACCTCCATATCCACTCCAAGCTTGGTCTTGTCACTGAAATGACCAATAATGGCAGTTAGGTCCCACAGGACAGTGGTCCAATAATCAGGGCATCAGGTACTGATCAGATACTTCACATAATTGTGGAGAGATAACAAAACTGCTGTTAGGAAAGAGTAACTTCCAATCACCCCAACATTAAAACCAGCAGCAGTATATGCTGCATAATGAGAGTCATACACGCACATGGAACAGAGAGACTTCATTGTTATGCATGTCCATGTAAACTGTGGCTTATAGTTAATGGGATACAGACTCAAAGGATAATGTATAGAACTTAGAAAGAAACAGCCTCAAAAAAAAGCACTTTGGTAACAGAAATTGTTTTTTCAACTGAAAGCTATGAACACTTCACATACAAATAGTCTACCCAGAAATTGCTGAGTATGTTGGAGAAAAATGGACAATGACTGCACTTGGAGAATTTCATACTAGTTTGATCACTGATTCTTCACTAAGCTAGTTAGGACTGCAGGCTAAACATTCTCCTGGAACAGATGTATCAATCAAAAGCTAAGCCTACTTTAAATAAATAAACAGTGCCTATTTTCTTCTCCAGAACGCTTGATCAAAAAGCTGTCTTCTCTGGCCATACACTGCTTTGTGTTTGGTAGCTGGCAAAACATTTCAGTGATTTACACTGTAGCATGTAAGAGTTTTAGCAAGTAGAGTTCTCAAATACAGGTCACTTTTTGTCACTGATGAAAGAAATAATCTACAGGATATATAGTAGATTAGTATTTGTCAGGCTTCCCCAACAAGCTGGAAACCTATTCTTTCCCGTTCTTTAAAGAACCCTCTAACTTGTTTTCTTATAAGGGATAAAAAAAATATTCCAGAAAGTAAGAGAGCAGAACAGAAATCCTATTTCTCATTCCTTGATAGCCTGGAGCTGTAATACAACAGAACCAACAGATTTTTTTATTTTTTATTATTTATTTTTTTTTAAGGAAAGTAACAGAAAACATTGTTGCTGTAATTTCTATGAACAGGTTTTGGTCCTGCCCTTATTTATATCTTCCCTTCATGTATAAATAGTAAGGCAGCTGAAGGTTCACCTCAGCTCAGAGGATCACCCAAGATGCATCTCCTTCTTTGTACAGCAAACAACTATAGTACGGACATGAGTGAAATATAGTGAAAAGCTCTGAATTCTCCTTAGCAGTAAGGCCAGATGCAGCAAATATGCAAGCGGATGGAGGACGGCTGCCTTATGTCTCCTCCTGGTGATTCTTCAATGCAAGTCTACCCAGTATGAGCCAGCACAATGCAGAGATGCCCAGATTATTATAACTGTTCAGAAGGAGAAGCCGTTGAGATGCCTCCAGGCAGCAGTGCACTGAAGCTAACTGGTCCAGCTAAGATTTATGGCAGAAGTTCTATAAACACTCATCTACACAGTCTTGCACAATCATGATTCATCTCCTCAATGCAGTTTGCCCTGAGCACTGGTGAACAGCTGTGGAATTAAGCCTATATTGTAATAAATACCTAATTCAAAGCCCTCCTGGTGGCCATCTCCAGCTTTCTGTAAGGGTTTGGAATCTCCAGGGCTCCCTACAGACCTCTGCAACTTGTAGCCTGTTCACTGCCTGACCTAATTCTTCCAAATGGCTTACCCATTTTGGCTGACAATTTCCTCTAAATGCCCAGACACCAAGCAATGGAAAATTTCCTTTAAATGCCAGTTAATGAGCAATGGAAAATGTCATCACGATGAAGTTATGCAGGTACTTAAGTGCTCTGCTGGATCAGGCTTTTGTGAGCTACATTATAGTCTCTACATTTGATGAGATTTTCTGAGTGTGATAAATAAAATAAGATGAACCTCTAGCGTAAGAAAAAAAAAATATATATGTAAAATATTTTTAAAGCTTCTGTGGTTCTTGGATGGCAGGAATGCAAAAACATAAACTAGGCTATGCGTGTGTAAATTACTCTGACATTTAATAACTCTACTAAAAATTCCCAAGCAAGGCTACTTCAGATATTTTTAAGGTCATGTATCATTTACTGTCTAGGTCAATTTATGCATCAGCAAAAATTGCTGCAAACCCTTCTGGACAGCACTTTAAAGATAAGGTATTTGTAACTCTTTTGGCCGTATTTTCCTCACCAGTTTCTGCTCCATGAACACTTCACCTTGGAAAATTAAAGTAACATTCTGCAATGTGAAGTCAGTCTGATATTTCAAGGCAAGCCAAGGACAAGCTTTATAACTGCTATCAAAATGCTATTAATAAAAGCAAAAATACACACACAATGTCTGTGTTCCCCTAAGGATGGAAAAAATTATTGTCCATTTTCTTAATGTTTCAGATACCCTCTCAGTTTTTCCTAAGGTCCCAAAGAAGAAAACAAAATACATATCTCTTGCAGTTAACTTGTATAAACTATCTGCTATCATGTAGTGCTCCATTTAAGTATACACTCCAAGGCTTCTTAAGAAAATATATGGATGAGTAGGATTATGGGGGTGGAGGGGAGGCAGAAAACTACAGCTAGAAGATTCTGCTTTCACAGTTAAGTTTTATACTGTTGCCTTAGTTTATTTTTGTTTCAGTCCATAGGGTTGTATTAATAAATGCATCTTACATTAGGCATCTAAATTCACTCCTTTGTTTCTACAGCTCCCCTCAGCTCCATGGTTATCCTCAGGACAACCCATGCAACAGGAAATACTATCATCTCCTTTTGACAGATATGAAGCCAGACATACCAGGGCATGCCCACGAGCTACGAGGCAGCCCTGCACACGCATCTCCAAGCCAGCTCTGCATGGGCAATGCTGGGTGGAAGATAATCAGGCACATTAAGTTAACTCAGTCAATGAATGCCCTTTTGCACAGCTCTGCGATTGCTAAGCCACACTCTCTGCCAAAACACACAACAAGGCTGAGGGCAGTCTGCACCACACAAGGGAGCATGGCCAGAGACTCCTGGTCTTGGAACTACCTGAGATTTCCTGAGGACTTTTGCAGAATTCTAGACCTATTGCAGTGTCTCACCACTCTCATAGTGAAGAATTTCTTCCTAATGTCTAACTTCAACCTCTCCTCTTCCAGTTTAAAACTATTACCTCTTGTCCTCTCACTACAAGCCCTTATAAAAAGCCCCTCCTCAGCTCTCCTGTAGCCCCTTCAGGTCCTGGAAGGCTGCTGTAAGGTCTCCCCTCAGCCTTCTCTTTGAACAACCCCAACTCTCTCAGCCTGTTTTCATTGGAGAGGTGCTCCAGCCCTCCAATCATCTTTGTGGCCCTCCTCTAGATTCACTCCATCAGGTCTGTGTCCTGCTTGTGTTGAGGGCTCCAGAAGGACACAGACCTGCTGGAGAGAATCCAGAAGAAACCAGCAAAGATGATGAGAGGGTTGGAAGACCTCTCCTATTTTCTTGATACCCGTCTTGCCAGAATTCTAACTCCAAAAGCAAAGAGACTGTGACCTGTTTATTTTATTCCCTTAGGTGCATAATACAAGTGGCCACCCAGCTACAGACACTCTTTATTTAACTGTTCCTTCTGTAGGAGGAAACATGTTTATGTTTGAAGTGCCATATAGTGGTAAGAGTTGTAGAGTTTGTAATCACACAATTTAAAAATAAAAATTATCTAAGGTACAGATGGCTTGGAGAATTTGCCTTTTCACCTGGTTTCAGGTGATCCAAATGCCCACACACATTTTCATCTGAGACAAGTAATGAACACGTGTGTGCTTCGTATTCTTTTTCAGTGCTTAAAAATAAAACACTGTTGAAACGAAAATGCCATGTGGGAACAAAATAGCACAAGACAGCTCACTTCAAGAAAAGCACAGGGCATTAAAAAAGATTCTGAAAAAAGGCAGCATTTGTCAAATTAACTTCATTATGTATAATCACTTCTGTGCTCTAAGAAATCTTGATATTTTCACTGAAATCACTAGTATTGATTTTCCATTTTTTCCAGCCCTAACAAAAATGAAATATGAACTCAAACAAATTCACTCCTCCTTGTTAGTTACACTGATGTGATATGTTAGATATTATGAAAAACCTCACTAATGATAATTACATACTCCTTCCAAGATAAAAATGCTCACTTTAAAGCTCTGTGCTCAAAGGACTTTAAAAAGGAACCTTTTTCCACTCTTATTTTTACTGTTCTCCTTTCACCAACAGGAAATTCTTAGGTCACTTCTCAGATCTTCCACATTTAATTAATTTAATTTTAGATCCTGGTCTCAGAAAATACAGTGAAAAGTTCTCAAATAGTTTTGAGTACTATTAGAAACTAAGCTAACTTTATTATTCATTCAATCTCCTCCATTATTTATCCCTCTTGAATTGAAAGTAGGACTCACAACTGCAGCACCAGGAGTTTGCTGTGAGTCTCTGGAACTCAGCCTCACCACAATTAGCCACTGATCCAGCTGCTCCTACCATGACAAAGGAACACAAACTCCTTCCTCCTTGAGGCTACAGCTCCACAGAGAAACCCTTCAACATCAAACATTACAGACTTCTACCACTACATTTCTTAACTCACAGCACTGGCTCAGAGCTAAGTTCCTAAGCTGCAATGATACACACACTTTTATCCACTAGGAAGGTGGGGGAGAGGGAGGGTGTCCCATAACAAATTTGTCCAGCTTTTCAGTACATGCAGATTTTTTTTTATTGCCAAGTAAAAAAAGTTCCATAAAGGAACTTTGCACACGCTTTAATTGATGTGACAAGATGTCTCATGCAGAACTAGATACATGTGAAATAGGTGTTTTTTTTCAAAGTGCTTTTACTCTATGAGTAAAACCTCACTGTGTGAAAGACCTGTAGCAAATATTCACATTTTATAAATGAGGTTACTGAATAATGAGCTTGGAGAAAGGAAGAAATCAAAGGTGGCACTGCAAAATTCATAGCACTCGGTGAGTATGATGGATGTCGCTGAATTTTAATTATTGACAACAGTATTTCCGACTATGCTTGTTACCATACAGCAGTATGAAAGCAGACGGCTTTACAGTGTCCAGCTGCTAAGAGGACACTAGGAAGTGGTAGGAGACATCAGGATTCTAGTAGCACTTTCTAGTGTGTAGAATTTGTTATCCCTCAAATTGTATCTACCTTCATCATAAAAAGACAACTTTCTTCTCTGTATTAATTTTAATTGGCAACAACGAGCAAGTTCAGTAGAAGTACCCATGTTAGTACAATTGCAAGGCAGTAGCCATGTTCAAATGTCTACTACATATTTTGGAGCCTAATTCTTGACCTGTGTTTTCAGGCTTGTCTTCGATTTGTATTTGATAGGTATGACATAAGTAGATTATTCAAATGTCACCGATTTCTGTGATTAACTGTGGTACTTTAACCACACATCTTACACAGTTTCTCTATTTCATACACGGTACTTCATTTTAAGTCTTCTATTGACTTTAATTGCACTCACGAGAATGAAAAAGTGAAAAAACACAAGTTTGCCTGAGGCCTCGGGTGGAAAGAAAAGGTTTCATGGCTCAGGGAATCACTCTCGGGCGTCACTGAAACTTCTCATACTTCTGATCCTTGACTGAAATCTACCGGTTTCATCTCACGAACGAAGCGTGACCCCGAAGCGCCCCGGGCCGACGAGAGGGAGCAGTGAGGCAGCAACACACAGGCCGCTCGCTCCCTGACCCTGTGCGCTCGCTAAGTATGTTTGTACTTACACGCATCGTGCCCCGGGGAGGCAATGCCAACCTTACGACGTGATGCGTACACGTGTTTTGCGTTTTTATGTTTTGAAATAACGACGTCAGATCACAGTCCCTCAGGAACCTCACGTCCGTTTCTTACCTACCAGGTTGGGCCTCTGTAAGTCCCTCTGTGTCAGCCCCGCTTCCCAGCCTGGGCTGAAGCGGTTTGTGCCCGCCTGGGCTGGGTCCCCCTTTAGGGACCCCCACGGTGGACCCTTCCTCCAGGTCCCAGGGGCCCCCGCAGCACCAGAGGCCCCCGCAGCGCCCGGGGCC
>NW_009952566.1:2649509-2663996 GCF_000747805.2 Chaetura pelagica
CGGTGCGGGCCCCGCTCTCCCCGCCCGTGCGCGCTGGGAGGTGCCTCTCGCCTCAGCCATGGGGAGCGTCTTCCCGCAGCAGATGCTGAGCGCTGGCAGGGGGATTGGACCCCCTCCAGGGGAGGGCAAAGCCCGGCCGTGCTGAGCGCTGAAGTGCAAAGCGTCTCTGCCGATGCTTCTCACGTTGTAACTGCATCTTCTGCAAATACTTCTATAGGCGTCCACATCTGCAACGTCATTTCTAAAGGGTAGGGGTGACTAGCTGAGCCTCACGTAGTGTGTTCAGTTCACTTACTGACCTGGGACTGCTCTGCAGGCTTGTTTTGAATAGCTGAACTGCTTTTAACAGGCCTAGAAGGCCTGCTGGAGGAGAGTACAGACATAGGTAGGTTGTGGCCCAGAACAGTTTGGGGAGCCATTAAAGTTGTGACCCAAGTCAGAGTCTGGATGAAAGAGACAGAGCAAGGCAGAATACAAAATACTCTCCCATGTATGTGTAGTTTTTCTCCTCACCTAGGCTGAAATCAGTGTTCCATCAAATAGCAGGACCGACAGTTCTCATTGTTACCATCAGATGCTGAGCATACAGCTGTCAGCATCATGTAATGCTGTCTTGTCTCTGTGGTGACGTCACTGACAGTCATACTCTGCATTAAATGTATAGTTGCAAACAGCATCCCTATTGCAGGTAAAGAAATGTTGAGTTTGAACTTGATTTTACTCTTGGAAGTTCCTAAAGCTTTAAGTTTTGACCTGTTGTATGTTGTAAGTTATTTTGGCCTTTTATTAGTTGTTTTTTAACAAGGGTCATCTTTCTGTTTACACAGAGTCATCTCTACATAAAACACCAAAGAGGTCACTGAGCAGGAAATCTCGAATACCTACCTTCAGCTCTCCTGTTAATGACACTGAGATACAGCAAGAAATCTTTTGGGATCCTCATTCACCGATTGCACACAGACTGGGTAATACTAACAAAATCCAGACTTCAGGCACTTACTGGTGCATTTGGTGGGAGTGTACTAAAAGTTATCAAATTGCTTGAAAAAAGGTCCCTCTCTGCTATTATGGTTAAGTCATTTGGTTTTATTTTTATTAAAATCCCATTAATTTTTCAAAATGGTGTTCAATCAAGTTCTGATTTTAGCACATATATTTTAAGTATTTGAGATACTGCACTTCATAAAAAATGAGTTTTTTTGCAGTTGTTAAGGTTTTTTGTTTGTTTTCACAGGCAATGGAAAAAACAAAAAGTCTACCCATAGATGCGCAGTAGAAATTTCAGAAATTGTTAATCGTATTGCTCCTCAGGTAATTGGTACTTTCTATGCTCTTGTGTTTGCAGTAGTCAAACAGAATAGTGATACACTGTTCAGTTTTAGTGAAAGCTCAAGTTTAGTTACAGTAACATGGCAAGAATTGGGTTTGCAGAAAACTAGTAACATGTACATGAAACAGGACTGGATTACAAGCTTAGCATTTGGTGTTTGCTCTTATATGAGTCATAGATGCTGTAAAAAAGGATGTTTTAAGAAAGCAGACTTACAGCAGCTCCATTTTAGAGAGTTTTACTTTCAGAATTCAAGATTTTGCCCCTGGTCTTTGGAATACTGTTGTGTTTGTTTACCCTTAATCACTCCTCTGTTAGAAGGTAATAATTTCTTCAATATATACTGGATTTACTTGTCAGTTGTTTTTAAGCATTCTGAATGATCCTGAATGATGCTGAAGTACAAGAACAAGACTCATAGACTCCACAATAATATAGATAGTAATGTTGCTTCCTTATTCTAAATAACTTACCTTTTTACCCTAAAAGCTGTGCTCTTGGTGTCTCTCTTGCTGTAACCGTGATGTCCACAGTGTGGAACATGAAAATAAGATAGTGTTGGTTTGTCATTTGCCTTCTACTAAGTGCAAGAAGAGAACCTGTTATTCCTAAACCAGTTATATAATATTTAGCTTGCAAAATATGCCTGCTTATTTAACAGGACCATGTAAAATGTATTCACTTAATGGCATATTTGTGAAAAATTATACTTAGGAATTGGAAAATCATTAAGGGATGCCACTTTCTGCCCTTTAAATTATAATAGCCCTGTCATAAATGTAAACAATCTGAGATTGGATGTGCTTGCTTATGTTTTTTCTTTGGAAAAACAAACAAAACCTACCTCAAACTACTCCATTTGTAAAGTTCTATTCGCAGTGATTTCTCACATCCAAAACTTGGCTCTGGCCCTTTACACATTTTACCACTACAATATTGTATCTCTTAGATTTCAGAATTCAAATCCAAGCCTAAACTTTGAAGCTTTAAAACAAGGTTCACTTCTTAAACATTACTGATTTCTGTTTAAAGGGTCCTTGTATACATGAGCTGTAAAGGAAGAGGTCAGACTTTTTTCCTGGAAGCATGGTTTATTTCAAATTCTCTGATTCTGTTAATGCAGCTTTGAAGGGATAAAGACAGTGCATCTCAGCTAACTCCTTAGTCCTTATACTGAACTAGATCACAGCTTGTAACATGAATATTGCAGATCATGTGAAACCTGAAGTAGAGTATTAGATTTCAGCACCGAAGTAAAATTCAGTTCTTTTAATTGAAATTCCTGTACAAGTGGATATAATTAAAGTGTGCTGCACTCTAACTGTAACCATCAGCAGAAAAATGTAGCTCTAATCTTGCTTACCTTGCACTGGTTTAGTTTGTCTGTGGCTGTCAATAGATTTGATCCAGTTTAATTTGTTCAGCAACTTTAACTAATGCAAGGTGTATGTCTACTCCAATCTTTACCTGAATTCAAATTACTAAGCATTATAAATCTAATCATCTAGGATGAAAAAGCAACCTGTAATGAAGGCTCCCTTTTAGGGACATGGATTGGTGAGGATGCTATTCCCTGCACACCTGGAGTAGTGAAAGTGCGAGCTAGGACAAAATTAAGTTGTACGAGGTAAGTTAGTTTTGTCTTGCCCATAACAGCTGGGCTTTCAGGAAAAAGGGTACATGGTGTTCCTTTATATACCTGTGAGCCACGTAATTGTACATAGCACACAGAATCCTTTTAACTTTGGGCTTGTTATCTCTTCCTAATAGGGTATATACTGGGAATTCTCAAAAAGATTGCACACTGACTGTGCACTGGAAGCGATGGGATTCTGTCATATTCTCTGTAGTTGTTAAAGAATCAGCACTTCATATGGTCATGTTACTTAATTTGGCTAAACTTTCTCAGTAGGTCTGACTTTCTTTTCTCTATTTTTTTTTTCTTTAATCTAGAGATCTTAAAATAAAAAATCCTGAGGAGGAACTAATGAAATTGGCTAAGGAATTTGATAAAAATCTAGTAGAGCTAGATACTGTTCAGGAACAAGAGAAGCTCGGTCATGACTTCATTCAAACTGCCTCAGAGTGTTTAAATAATTCTAAAGATGAAGGAAATACAAAGAACCTGAAATCACTCCTTGGTGAAGTTTCAGAAACAGATACTGCTCTGTCCCTGAAACCAGTTGGACAGAGCACTGGCATCCCTGCTGCAGAGCCCTGTCAATCTAGCAGTCAAAAGTCTGTAGACCTTGAGGCTGAAATAGCCCTTCATGCTCTTTTTGACTGCTCTACGCAGAAGTGTAGTGGACAGCTGAGCCAAGGACTATCAAGTATTTCATTAAATTATAGTTTCCACGAAAATAAAATCACCTTGGAAGAGGAACGCACTCCTGGGCAAATTAAAGACCTGCAACATGGTAATTCAAAGGCATATCAAAAAGATACTCAGTGTGTGCTGGGAAGCGCGAACCAGACTCTTCCAAAACCTGATACTCACACGGTAACAACAAAAAATTCCTGTGCTTTGAAGACACAGGTTGTCTCTAGTAAGCTTGCTGGAGTAGCTAATGATTTTGATGACTGGGATACAGATTTTTTGGCAGATGACTCTTTTGTGATGCAAATAACCCAGAATCCGGAATTGCTATCTACGGAAGAAGCACCACCTTTTCCTACAAATACATCTGTGAGTGGTTTCAGCGATGGTAGCGGAACAAAAGAAAGAAGTAGTTGCAATTCAGTAACTTGTTTAGAGAGTGTTCAGAACTCTAAGAGTTTGCAGTTTTCACCTTTGAAACATTCCAGTAAAACCACACAAAATGTTGCAAAATCTCTTCCTTTACAAAAGCCATATAAGAAGACAGAAAACTCAAACACAGAGTCTGTAGCCTTTCATGGCAAAGCTGCTGTTAAGCCAGATAAAATAAATTCTGTCTGGGAGAGTGCCCAAAACAGTGATTTGATCCATATTCCTGTTTCAATGCAATCTAAAGTTAAGAATGGACATGAAGCTATTCAGCCTAAAAGTGATCCTCTTCCTCTTATTCCTTCAAGTTCTAATCCTCATAGGCAACGGATTGAAGAATCTGGGAATAATGCACACAATATTTTCTGTCAATCATCCAGTGTTTCTACCAATACAAAACCTAATGATCTAACTAAAGTGGTTAACCAAACTAACACAGGTCACTTAAATCAAGGTGAAATACCAAAGAAATGTCCTCTGTCGTTTGATGACTGGAATGAACCAAAATTTTCTGATGAGGTATTAGATATGTTTTGTGAATCTGATAATCTTTGGGATGCAAACTGTGAAGATGATGAATTGTTGTATCAGGTGTGTGATGATATAGAAAAGCAGACTCAGAGCCAGGATGTTAAACAAGGAAATGAAAGAGCTAAAACTATACCAGGAGCCAGTATTATTTCCAGATCAAATGCTGATAACAGCTTCCCATCATCTAAACAAGGACTACCTGGTGACCTCTTGGCACAAAAAACAAATGCAAAACAGGACACTCTCTCACTAAACGATTCCTGTAGGAATTCATCAAAGGTTACACGTGGGCTGGCCACATCAGGTCAAGCAGTGAACTGTAAAAACATCTCAAGTCCTGTAACTTTGATCTCAGGTACTTCTATGGAGTGTAAATACACACTGTCTAAAAACTGTCATCAAGCTGCTTCTGAAGATCCTACAAGGACCGTTTCAGGAAAATGGTACAGGTCAAATTCTGTGCCAGTAGGAGAGACTGGTTCTGAAATAAGTCCTGTTAATACAGTAAACATTTTTAGCAGCAAAACATTGGATAGCCCAGAGCTTTTGTATAATATGGGAAAGATACAAAACAACAGTTCTGGTAACAAAACATCACTTATGCCTTCAAAGTTTAAGTTTCGAAAGACTAACAGTTCTCAAAGTGCTCTTCATGTAAGGTCTGAAAATCCAGGGAGTCATTCTGGCATTGGAATTACTCTTCAGGGTTTGGAAGAAAGCAAGAATCAGGTGAATGTGACTTTGCACAGCAAGCTTGACAATAAGAAGCCACCTTTCAAGAGGCACATTTCAGAGTCTTTTGCACTGCCTGCATCAGGTATTTGTCTTTATTGGATCACTGTTGTATGTTTTTTGTTTTCTTGGTGTCATCAGAATGTCAGAAGAATTAATATTGTATTGCATCTTACAACAGGCTTTGATATTCATCCATTCAGTTAAGATGTAAGTCAATGATTCTGTGAGACTTCAGAGGTTATTTTCTCCAAAACAAAACTGATGTGATGCATCTTTTGAATTCCTGTAGTTAAGGACTCCTGTTTCACATTTCTATTCCACTTTCTGAATACTTCATACTAGTGTGAGTACTACTATAAATAAATAGTAATACTATAAATAGTACTCCTATTTTGATATGTAGTAAATGTTGAAGTGTGAATTGGTGCTTTGATCACAGGTGGTGATTTTGAAAAACATTAAAAATTACTTATCAGACATGATTCACAAAACCCCAGTTAATACTGGGGCAGGGAAAGAAGGCAGCAGGTGACATGTAATGCTAATTTCTGTTTATTACTGTACACCTAAAAATTGAAACCTCAAATCATTTGAGGCTTTTGAAACCTTGGCCTGTATTGGTTTTGCTCGGCTAAAATTGCCAGTGAAGTATTCTTGTGTTACCAGTCTAAACACTAACATTTCCTTTCATCTAGATGGAAGGTCAGTCACTTTTCCATTGGCAGTCTGTAATTTTCCATGCAGTGGTGTTACTTGCTAGGGAAATGCAGAACCAGTGAAGTGCTAGTTAGTCTTGTTTTTACTTGACCTGATGGTTTGGTGAAGTTTTAGTCAATTTTGATTAAAGTGTGCCTCTAGAGTGTTCTGTATCAACCTTAGTTTTCAGGAAGCATGTACAAAAACAAAAACAAAAAAATAATTCATGCAAACTTGTCAGCCACCATTATTTGAAGAATCAGAGTTTTAATCTGTGTTTCTTCCCCAGCAAAGCAGCAGATAAATGGAAAGTAGCAATTTTGGATGTTAAGAGGGAAGGGAGAGGAGAGATAACTAGTCATTCTGTGGAATGTTCTAGAGAAAAGGAATTATACAGCGTAGATTCTCTTAACAGAAAAACATCAACAGTCCTTACCTTACATTTTTGGTGAAAGGACACTGCTGTAACAAAAAGATGTTACGTGATCCTTTCAAAAACTAGTATGTAATTTTGCATGGACACCTTATTTTTAAGAAGCAAAGAGACCCTTTGTTTTATGTATTTGCATTGAAAGACTACGTATTAAAAATATAGTAATTGGAAATTGGTGTATAAAAATAATAATCTTGACATATTCAGGGAGTGTTTCTGTTGGTTCCAATGAGAATGGCAATTTATAGTTCTATAGTACAACATATAAAATATTATGCTTAGCTATCATGTTCTTGTCTCCTTTGTCAATTTTTATTGCTACTTTTGACCTTTCTTCAACCTTTGTGGTTTTATTTGTGTGACACCTGTACTGTATCTGACCCCTGTGTCTATACCATCTCTATGCCCATATCTCTGCCTAACTCACTAAATTGTAGAGCCCTTTTCACTCTACTAGCCTTAATTTTCTTAAGCCATCACCATCTCCTATGTTGACTCCTGATGTCACAAAGTTCACTTCAAGGGCAGGCAAGTAAAATTTCCTTGAAGCAGAAGTCTGCATCTCAGTATTTTTATTGGGAGGTAGTAATCTCTAGGACTACAAAGGTCATGCATCTTATCCCCTCTCCTGCCTTGGGGATAGGATAGATAAGCCATTTTTAACTTGGGTGCCTGGTATGTCAGAATAGTGTGCTCTTGCCATAGATCTTCAAATGTTGCCAACAGATAAGTTAAAATACATATTGAACAACCTTGAATGTTCCTAATGCATGCTTTTCATTTACAGTGTCTGTGGTGGAACAAAAAAATAGAAAATGTTCTCAAGAAGAGATTGAAAGAAAAAAACAAGAAGCTCTTGCACGAAGGAAATCCAGGATGCAGGCATCCTTTAAAGATGCTTGAATTTGGAGTTTGTGTTGTCTATGGACTAAGTTTTTGGGAGGGAAATACTGTAATGCTGGAAAACACTTTTAAAACTCTGTTCACAGCTACTGACAACAAAATTCTTCTATTTCTCAATTTAAAAAAAAACAACCTGACCTGAACCATAGCTAATACTCTGATGGTAATTAGTCTAAATTAAAAACTACCAGTTGTAAATATGTAGTCCTAAACTATCTTCAGCTTAATGAAGATTTGTTTTGAGTTCACATACTGTTATGTGGCGAAGTCCTATAGTCTGAAGGTCATCAGAGCATGGAAGTAACACACATAAGCAGATGCCAAAATCTGACTGTATGAATTTTGGCTGTATTTCTTTTATTGAAAGTATTTTAATCTATAACAAGACTTCAAATGAAGTACACACATACTAATGTCTTCTGGCAGGTAGAAGAAAGTTTTTATGTTTTGGTTTAGAAAGTACAATCTAGAAAGCATTCAACATCAGAAAACTAATGGAAATTAACAGGATTTGGAAAAGTGTGCTCAATTTGTCTCCATTACCTTAGGTAAGAATTGTACATAGTGAAGGAAGAATTTAATATAAAAGTTAAAGTGGAAAAGCATCCTGGAAAGGACTTTTTTTTTTTTCTTTTTTAAAAAATTCCCTTAATGAAGAGTTGGAAGTGCCCTAGCTAACAAAATTGGACCACTTACTTCCAAACGTGTTACCAAGCTAATTAAAAAAGGTAGCTTATGTCATTTTACCAAACTGTGAGCAATATATAATACACCAGGTGAAATCTCAACTATGAATCAGTTTAGCCTTATGGCTTGTACATATTTTTCAGACTAAAGGCTGTTAAAACATAAAAATGCAATGTCATGTCAGCTTAACAGGGCCTGATAGAATTTTTGATGTGATAGATGAGTGCAGAGCTCAAACTGCAAAAACTGCCTGTGGGTAAGCTGCAAGATATTTTTCAACTGAGAAATGCTTATATGTAAAGATGTGACACTATGAAAAGTGACTGTAATTTTTCTTTGTAAATAAATAACTTTGAAATGTACCAAAGGTTAGAGGAAGCTCTTGGTTTCTGTAGTATGTGCCATTTTTGTAACTCCTAAAAATATAAGTACTGTATATTTGTAATAATCATTAAAATTTTTTACTTTTTTCTGCTCTGTTCTGGAAAATACTATACTACAGAAGCTGGTAAAAGGGGGTGAGATGGAAATTCCATATGGACTTTACCTGATTGTTCTCTCAGTAATTTATCCAGTTATTCTATGCTCAGTTTTCTACCTATAGCAGTGACAAAGCATCCCCTTTGATCCTTTTAAACTAGAAATCCTTGGTGGACTAACTAACTAGTTCTACAAATAACCATCCACAGTAGAGTCTTGAAATATTTCATTATACTATATATTTTCAAACTACTGAATTTGCTTTTATATTAACCACCATTGTTGGTGCTAGCTAGTTGATTATGAAATCAAATGCCCAGGTTCACCAAAGACAGTGGTGCCCAATACACATTTCTTACAGTCTGTGGCTGCAGCTCCCTGTACTTCTGCCAGGTCCAGCCATTGTGCAATATATGATGAGTTGGATCAGCTTACTCATATGACTGAAAATCAACCCAGAAAAAATGTTTTCAGCTTTTCAAATAACTTCAGAATAATACTACTTTTAACAGTAATTTAACAGATAAATACTCTATATAGTTTCATTGGTGGAGTCAACGCAGGCAGAAGTAATATTCATTAGGACTTAGAAATAGTTACAAAGGAGAACAACCTCTACACTATCAAAAATAAAAGGCCACTAGCAAGAAATTTTTATCTTTAAAATATGTATATATATTCATATTGATTGGTCGGAAACATGTCAAAGTTTTAGAAGAAATCTAATTAAAAACACTGTCCAGCTATGTATGTATTGGAAGAAACATGTCAAAGTTTTAGAAGAAATCTAAAAACACTGTCCAGCTATGTATGTATTGGAAGATTACACAGCACACAACTTTTCTCTTGTGAGTGCCTTTGCTCCAAGTGCCAGTCTTGCCCTTTGCCTCTTCCCACCCTGCTGGGGTGCTGGATGTGGAGCCAGCCCAGCAGACAGGGTGGCATACTGACACTGACAGGGGTGCAGATGAGGAGTTTCACCTTTGTCTGATTTTCAAATCTCTGGATATTAAAGCCAGCCGCGCAGCAGGGGTGTAGCTAGAGATGGTTCTGTGCTCCTAACCCGGGGGGTCATTTCAGGTACTCTAATGGCCAGCAGTGAAACAGAGCACAGCTCAGTTTTAAGTGCCTGAACAAGGTTTCAGCTGCGCTGAGCTCTACATCAGCAAAAGCAGCCGTCTGCCCAACAGATATTTTAGGGATGCAGTACTAAGCCCAGACAGCTGCTCTGCTGTACCTGGGCAGCCAACAGCTTCAGAGAGCAAAGTGAAAAAGCTGCAGCCCTACTCCTTGCTCCCATGTCACATTCCCTCTCCTCACCACCTAGGAAGGAAGTTGAGCAGCAGCCTCACAACCCCACAGATTTTGCAGGTTATGCTCAGCATCCCTCATGCTTCCTGCTAAGTTCTTGGTGACCCACTGATGCTGCATGTACCTCAATTATCCAGTCTTTTGTCTGACTGCTCGCAGTAGACAACAGATCTTCATTAGGAAAGTATCTACATAATTTTAATTAATTAATACACATGTACGCATCAGAAGTTTGGTACTTCAATAGCTGACATTACACTATGAAGCCACATCTTCCTCCAGGCAAAAAAGACCTATGCAAATAGTACCAACAATCTTAAATACATTCTAAATTAAATTATGACTGTCATGTTTCATTACAAATTAATTTATGACTGTATGTTTAAGCACTCATCTTCGTTTCATTCAGAGCATAGTAATTTTTTACATGAGCAGAGCAATCAGTGAGCTTAAGTTTAAATGTAAATGGAACTGCTGCATGTGCCCATACCTAAGTATAATTTTGATTCCACAGATATCGACGCATTTCATGATGAGTGATGTTACTTACTAAAATCCAAGGATTCTCTTTTTCAGGTAAAATCTGTGGTGGATCCTTTTTTGTTTTAGGAAAGGCAGGTATGATCAGGTAAAGGATCCATTTATCATTATTCTCCTTATCTTTATCTAAAAGTATGTGTTGTGGAATATATATAGATACAGTCACACCCTTCCAGTTCATGCTGGTGAGGGATCATGTTTTAAGCATTTTAGAAATGTAGTAATATTGAGCTTTTGTTGCATTAATTGTATCAGATTTTCAGAAGGGTCAGCATCCAGCAGCTCTTCAAATTTTAGCCTATAAGACTAAAATTAATCTCGAGACTACAGCTCAGGAATAGCAATGTAATCTTATACTACGTGTACCACTTATTACATCTAGACCTTCATACCCAGAGGAATAACACAGATTAATTCATTGATTATATCTTTTTAAGCCTAAAAAGAGCTACAATCTGTCAGGAAAGAATAGCTGGAAGCAACAGATAGTGACCTAAATAGTAGAATTCCAAAGATAAAAAAGAAGAAAATGAACACAAATGCCTTATTATTTGAGAGCTGTATTGTCTGCAACACACTCCAGTGAATCCAGTGTTTGTGGAAGAAGCCGAGGCAGATGTAATCTTGAGCTAAAAATGACAGCATGAGTAAGTAGCCATCAAAAACAAAGCTAGGAAGACTCTGGCAATTGTGCTGTAAATCATAACTGCAATATTTGTTTAAAGCCCTGGTTATTACACATACTGGTGGTTTTGTTAGAACAGTCAGAAAAGTCCTGCTCCATAAAATACTTACAGATATCTAATGTACTGTTTTTGCGGACCTAAAGATAAAATTCTGTGCCTGATGTCTGGGCATAATGTCAGCATGGTACCCAGCAAAACATGAAGGGCCTGATTCTTCTCTTGCAGCAATTTCCTTCGAACACTGGAGGTAATGGCATGACTCAGGCAAAAAACGAATCAAGCCCATGCATTTCATTATTGTAAGTACTTCTTGTCTTTAGCACATAAATCTAGTAAAACACCATTGCCTTTATCAGAAATTGTTATTATTTATGCACATTTTCAAAGTCTTTTTGGCAAAAAGGCTGCATTTACACATTTGGCTTTTAAAAGACACAGTTAACAGCTTTCACTTCAAGCAATGTAGTTAACAGAGGTGAGGGCTACAGAATTTATAAATTTCCTTCTAAATGAGGCTGTTTGCTCTTTGCAACTTGTCCTCACTAAAGAGAAAACTTAATTTGAGTTTCAACCCTGGAAAATTAGGTCCCATGTAGACATGGGAATGAAGCTTTGCCACAGTGTCTGTGAACAGAAGATGGACTAGTCCAAATAAAATATCATAGTCTAACTAAGAAGAGCAGTTTAGGTTTTGGTTATTCATTTTTTTTGGCTGAGCAGGGTGGCATTTCTTACATGCCTAAACATGAGCACCTCTCTGGTATGTTTTGCAGAATGGTGGCTGTAGGGCCAAGTGTCTAAGAATATTTCAGCACCTGGCAGGTCAGACTGGTAATTCGCACTAGTGAGAAAAAAAAAGCTAGATGAATAGTTGTTTTTTAATATCCCACTGGAAACTCAGCTGCACCTTTGGGCATCAAGAGACCTGCAGAAACCTGAACCTCAATGACAAAAAAACCTGACATAGTGAGAGAAAGAAAAATGTGTTCTCCAAGGCTTGGATAACAGTTTGGAAACATTTGGCATCTCCAATAATGACTCGCAAAGTGCTTGTTTGTTTGTTTTAAATTAGCTCACCTGTTCTATAGCAAAAATCTGAAATTTATGCTTAGAAATATCATAGATTTAATTCCTTTCTTCCCAGTTGCTTCTCAAATTCTACACTGTACCTGGATAGGGCTAGATGTTTTTGTAAACTCTAATGCTGTAAATTAAGCTGACATTAACCCTAATAACTACTTTGTTACTGAACCTCAACAGGTGTTAGTGATGAATACATGGAACTGAATTTTATAGCATGAGTATGTTTTCCATATCTCTTGCTCAGTTTTCAGCATGATGACTTGTGTAATTTCAATGTAAGCTACTCATCAGAAGTGGCAATCACACCAGCAAAGACCTCAATTTACAGTATAAAATATCAGAAGAAACAAGAAGATTTTACATTTCTTTGTGTCCAAATCTCATACAGGCTTTCTTAGAAGCTCCTCAAGGCCTTATCCTCTCCATCCCTTGGTAACCATAATTCTTAACTGTCCAATGTGGTCATTAAGCATGCTCTGCAGATCAAACTAGGAATCATGTCCTAATTCGGCTTCTACAACAACCAGACTCCTGCTCCTTTATGGGAGATCACAGCTATCTACTTAGTTTTAAATTTACATTTACTTTTAGTTAGATCTTTAACTCGGATATTTTCTAAGGCATAAGTCATCCACTTCTGACATTTAAGGATCCCAAATTTGATGTGATCAAGCTGTAGAACCTGTAATCTGTGGATGCATAGGGGAACACTTGGACTGCCTCTAAAGGAGGAGTGCAGGGTGAGCGAGATCATCAAGCTTATATATGTTATACAGCAATCTATCTAAGTGAAATTTCTGAAAGGCTCCATATCACCCATGAAAATTTTCTAAAGATCAAAACAGTTTGAATACACTGCATTAGTGTGTCAAACCTTGACAATATAATACATTAAAAAGAGTTTGACCGAGTGACGGTTTTCTACTAGATAACCATAAAGATAGGAAGAAAAGTTGGAGGACAGCCTGTAGAAAGAGTTACAAAGGTGAATGGAAAGAAATTTGAAGATGGTTTAAGATAATGTCAATCAATGTAGACCAGATAAAGACAGACACTTTTTCATTTTCTTGAGAAACTCTGAGGCACCAATGAAACTACACAAAACACCTGCTAGTTATAAAAATGTCAAGCAAGCATATATTTGGGAAATGGAGAGATTCAAACATTCATGAAAGGGCAAGAGAGATTCTTGGAAGATATGTCGGATATATTTGTCGTCTCAGCAACTTGCCTGTCCGTGTTCCAGAAAAAACACAAGTAGTTTTGTGAGCACAGAAAGCAATCAAGCCTGATGTCCTACAGACTAACTAATGGAGCTTCTACATGATGCAAGTTCCAATTGAAGCTCTTCTGGTTGAGTTCCATAGCATAAGAATCCAGCATGGGTTCTCTAGGGACTAATAAGAATGAATGCACATCTGAGCTCTTCTGCAGACACAAGGGATATTTTTAAGACTTTCTCCTTCATCATCCCATTCAGTTTGATCAAACTTCTGAAAAATACCATTATTTTTTAGACTATCTAAAGAGCTGACCCTCCTCTTCCCAGTCTACTCAGTGGAATTTCCTCATCCTTTTCATTTTATAGTAGTATGTACCCATGACAGCTTGAGCACATACAAGAAATTATCATTTCTACCCTCCAAACCTGCCTAATTTTTTGTTATTCACAGCAAAAGTCTTGTGCTTCACAAATTAGTAAGCAATTTGATGTTATTCTGACCTAGGAATGAGAAAAGAAGAGAAAGAGACTTTCATTCCTTAACAAGCCTTGTATGGGACTCAGTGCTTTTTTCCACATTGTTGTTGCTCAGCTACCTTGCTGCTGATGGAAGCAAGGCCAGTCTGCTTGCGTGTAAAGGCTGAAACCACCCGTCCTGCCCTATTAAATATAAGTATTAATATTTTAATTAGTTTTTATACAAGAATATTTATCAGCTAAAATCAAGAAGTAAATCTATTTTAAAATGAAGCTAGCTTCAATATTTACTGCAACTTAATGACAACTTTAGACAAGAATTTAATTACACGGAGTCAGCATACCATATATATTGTAGGGATGTACCATGGGACTTATTTTAAAGTGTAATTTAGAATGTAACGTTTAAAATGCTCCTCAATATGAACTTAAATCAAAATATTTCCACTGATGGAGCACATTCCTCAAAACTGTTTACAAAAGTAGCCACAGTACTAATGGAGGCTTACTGTAATTTTATGTGTTATGGTATAAATGACTTGCAAGAACACTCTTGGGAAGTTGTACTGTAATTTAATATCTTTAAAGCTAAAAACTGCTAGGGAAATATTTTTCCACGGGGACCTA
>NW_009952566.1:2664287-2672383 GCF_000747805.2 Chaetura pelagica
CTGTTAGATGTAGAAATACATCTTTCTGCAGGACAGTTTTGTATCCCTTGCAGGTCACATACCACATCCAGAAAATACACTGGAATGTCATGCTGTGCTTTGCAGAACCAGCATCTCCTGAGGAGTGGACAACAGATGAGGGCTCCTGAGACCACCAAGCTTTTCCTCCCTCCTTCTCACTGCCAGCTTTCTGCATGCTGATCTGAAGGAAGTTTTCAAAGGCCAGTAATGGTTTCCTTGTTCACTGTTAACGCTTTTTTTTGCTGGCACCACTGATAGTTTTCAGGGGAAAGGAAGGTGTTCTGAAGTATCTATCTGTATGTGCCACACAATGCAGCACAGCTGCATCCCAGCACAAGGAGATGTGAATTACCCCTGTGAATACACAGAAACTAGCTGTGTTTAACAATCTAGCAATACAACTAAATTCTTATTTACACTGATCTTATTTTAGAGCAAAGAGTAAGAACAGTTGCTTTGTGACGGTACTTTAGGCCTTGCCTACATAGGCATAGGGCTGCTGTTCAGCTGTTTAACAAGCTTCTTTCAATAAAGAGTGCCCGACACCATTTCCTGACTAAACAATTTCTAGAACAAAAAGTAGGTGAGTCAGCACAACACTCTTGGGCAGATGAGGAGCTAAGTTTATTCCAGGTCATAACTGCTGAAAGATGCAGACCCGAATGAAAGCAACTACACCAAAACACAAAGAGATTTCTTCCTGTGTGACAAGTTTTTAGTGGACATTATTTGTAGATCTTTATTCAGGTAAAAAAAGCTATATTGCAGATTGCTATGGCACCATTCTACTGTAATGTAATGCCAGGCATATGCTTCAAGATGTTCCTACTTTAGAGACAGGCATGCTATCTCCTAACTGTATCTAAAGAAGGATTTACACCCACACAGTGCCATAACAGCTCCACAGGAACTCTAACTAGCCATGAGTAAATAAGGCCCATAACCAAAAACGCTGAGCAGCACCTCTGTTGGTGTAAATTGCCACAGCTCCTTTGTGGGCTGGGGACATTTTACACAACCAAAGGATTGTGAATGCACAGAACATCAACCTCCAATACATAAAATGTCCTTGTACAGCAACAGGAATGTGCAAACTTTCTTTTGAGCTCAGTGGGAAATCTGTGATTTCTCACTCCCAGCCCCACAGGTGTGCTTCACCTTTTATTGGTCAAGGTGGGTATTTGCAATGGTCCACTGGGTAACAGAGAGATGCCTTTTTAAATTCCCTTCTGAGGTATGCTCTAGCCGTGCCTGGAAAAAGTTACTTGCAGCTGGAAGCATGCTGGGTAAGCCAAACAGATTTTCTGTGCTCTTAAGAGAAAGGCAGCGCTGCATGGCCATTCACTGCTGTGCTGAAAGGGTCATGAGGCTTGACTAGCCCTGACAGACCCAGAGGCCAGGAATTTGCAGTAATTAACTCGCACTTAAGCAGAATCATATAAACATATCCAAATCAATTTTTTATGGAGAGGGCAAAACAAGGCCCTGGCTGCCAAGTGACAGCCAGCTGGGTCTATTGACAGCACACACACAGCTGCAGGAAAGGAAAAGACAAGACTTTGTGCCATTCCAATCAGAGGCACAGTGGAGGGCTGGTGGTCACTTTCAGGTTTTCTAGTCTACAAACAAGTCTTGAACTGATTAAGAGTTCAAAGCTGGCTCAAAACTGAACGGTTTCCAAAGGAAAACCCTTCCTTTCACACCCAATGAGATGAATGGACCTACACAATGCACAGGTTACAAGAAAAGTGAGACAGGGAGGCTGTTTAGTGACCCCAAGCATTTAATATAATCTTGTTTCCTCTAGTGTGGGACTTTTGGCCACCATAAATGTTGTGGCATGTGGATACATGAAAACAGGCTGTAAATCTAGAACTGGATCTTTCAATTCATTTTTCTGTAGCTCTCACCACTTAAGAGACTAAAGCGCTAGACTCTGTCCAACTGTATCATGGTCTGGACACAAAAAGAGTCATATGCGGAACACAGGATGTATCGGTATGACCTGAAGTTCATAAAATCAAGGGCAGCTGTGCATGAACTGGAAAAGAACGCACTTGGCTGCAGCACAGTCAGAATATTGAGTCAAGGCTGAGACAGCCTCTGGATCATGATACTCAAGAATGCATAATTCTGTAGTAAGAGTACTATGTGGCATTATTATACCCTCCCTGTATCAGAAGGAATATTTTTAATAATCTCACTTAATGGTCCACACACAGAAGCACATAAGAAGATGCTGGAGGTTTTACCTTGGGATATTCACTCTGTCTTTTAAAAAGATTACTAGATCCTGGCAGGGGAAGAAGGAAGGTTAGCAGAAAAACACAGTCGTGAGCAAACACAAAGGGTTTGAAACTCCCAGCCCAGTATGAACATCTGTATGAGAGGCAGTTCAGTTTCTGGAAGAAGTCCTGACCCTATTAAAGTCAATGACAAAACTCCTGTTGCCATCAACAGAGCCAAAATTTCACCTTGTGTCTATGGCGATTCCACTGAGACTTCCAACATGAATGCCAATTAGTGCCAGTTTCAAAGGTGACATTTGTGACACAGATATGTGCTCCACTGGGAGATGAGCTAAGATTATCAAATTGAGTTTGCATAGACCAGTAAAGGTAAGTGTGACATTCCCTGTCCTAACAATTGACTGAGGCAAATAGATACACAAAACCAGCTGAGATTCTGAATATTTCCAAAGGATACAAAAAATGGCACCATTATTGATTTAAAGAAAAATAAATAAATAAAAGGGATTACCAACTCAGCTTGTGTGTGGCAGGTCTAAATGAATCAATTAGCATGTTAAAAGACACACATAAAATAATGTTTAATTAAAAAAAAAAGGGGGGGGGGGGAAAAAAAGGTTTAAAGGGTAACTTGTCTTATCTTTTAAATTGAATGAACAAAAAAAAATGACCTGAGGACAGTGGATTCCTGCTTGGAGGCCCTCAGATGCTAGACTTATGTGTCAGCCACTATTAGCACATTCAGATTAATAGTTCAACAGTAATTGGAATATTAAACAGAATGTGTAATTTTGGTTTTGTAAAACATACATCTGAGTATTTTACTTAATGCTGGGTTGATCTGAGATGTAAGCAAACTCAAAACAATACTCAAAACAGTTTTGTTTTTTTTTAATTTGCATGTTGATGTTCTACATGCTATGCAGTCACTGTATGATTTAATGCACCATGTCAATTCAATCTCCTGATAACAGTGAACCCCTCCCACTTTATAAACCTCTGCAACACACCAATTTTAGAAATATTTGTGGTGAATCAGACCTGTGGTTTCCAATTCCACTATCCCATTTATGAGTGTAAATCTGGGTTAATCCAGTGCAGAGATCCTCAGTTGTGTCTTGCACAGATCAGAATCTCTCCTAATGTGACTGATTCCAATTCTCTGCTCTGCTCTATTATTTTCATATAAACATTTAATCTACACTTTTTAGACAAGTATAACAATGTCTTAAAGGAGTAAGGGAAAACCACAAGGATATACAAGCTACAATAATATATGCTGGGTAGTAGGTAAGTCACATTTCAGCCGCTGTGAGATTCCTGCTTCAAGGCAAATCTGTATCTCATTCTAAGCCAGGTTCTGAATAAATATATAATCATATCAGGAAGTCACCACATCACTTATCATTTGCGCATGTACAGACACAGACATTGCCCCTGAGCAGCTGAGAGTATTCTCAGGGGAGACACAGGCTGGCACAGCAGAATGGTTGCAAAACTAGCCTGAAAGTGCACTGGCAGCTCTGCGTGCAGAGGCTTGCACATCACCTGCTCACACTGTACCTAACTCTAGGAAATGCATTAAATCTTCTAAAGTTATACATGTCAAATTCATCACCAGATTTAAAAGAGAGAAAGACAGACACATTATTTTTTTGAACTCTTCCCATTATGTATGATAAAAGAAAAATAAAACTGAATTAGTGTAAACTCACTGCTCTTCTGCCGCTGTGTGGAATAAGGCTTCCCTAACACCTCAGTACCTTTAACGCTCGAGCCTGTTAGATGAGCAATCCCAACTGAAACAAAATGAGTAATCAGGCTTTCTCAACCTGCATCACCATGTCCAGATTTGCTCTGCTTTTGCTCAGCATGCTGCTCTCCCCAGATTTCAACCACAGCTTTGTGCAGAGATCACAGGTAGAGTACAACTGATTAGTTTCATATAATACTGGTGTCAGAGAGAAAGGGCACAATCCTAACATGCTGAACATAAGCTACCCAGTGCCTGAAGTCAGGCTCTGCATGGCTGTCCCAGTGGTGGATGCAGAAAGCTGAGAAACGTAATAGTTTTTTGTCATAAAACTGTGGACTAGACAGGTTTTTCTTACAGAGAGACAAACTTGTTCACTCCAGGGGAGGGGTGGAGGGGGGGTGCTATGTGTGTCTTGTGTTGAGTGAGGAGGAGATAGGTTTAATTAATCTTAAATGCCTTTGCAATTCAAGAATTGTAGCCCTGGATCGGTTCCTGTACTAACATGATTAGCAAATATTGACTTTTGAGTACAATAATAATGTGTCATCTGAAACCCTTGATAAGTAACTTAAGTACTTCCTTAGCTTGCATCTTATTAAATTAGATGAGGTATGGTTGAGACACATTACACAAAACCATTGAAATGAGAAATCAGACCTAAAGATTTTAGCATTGATTAAGGAAAGTCAAAAGTTACAGTAAAGATAAAGCTCTGTGGCCCATATTCTGATCTCCATCCATTGCTGTGAGCACGGATTGCCTCACTCTAGGATTTACATGTATGCTAGTGAGCTGTTCAAAATTTGTTTCAGTATTTACTAACATGGATGTGTTTTCTTTGGAGTTCTTAGGTGTGGGGTGAAGTCACTTTCTTCCATGTTTGCAATATCGTAATTCTCACAGTTGTAACAGGGGTAAATATTTGTTACTTGTGACTTTTTGACATGTAATCCATCATTTGATTATGTATGATGACCATATAATGTTAGTTTTATGGAAGGTTAACTGGCATAGGTTTTGAGGTTTTGAAGTGAATATAAGGGAGAAAAAGAAAGGCGTCACACTTGTGTGCCTGTGAATATGGGAAGGATAACATACTCAAATCTGTTCATAAGGTTTAGTTTAAAAATATGTACAGCAACTCAACCAAGAAAGGAGTTAAAAGATGTGATACTCCTCAAATGCAACCTGACAAATCTTACTTTATTGATTAGTTTTCAAAGGCAGTGCAGTGAGAGCACTACACTTACAATAGACTTTGGAATGAGTGTTGGGGGGGAGAAAAAAGCTCCAAATGTCATCAAAGCAAATGGTCTGTGAATGTTGCTTCAAAGCTAGTCATTAGTTGCCAGGGTATTTTGCCACAAAGCTTGTAAAGAGGTTTTCCTGGAGGGGAAGGTATGACAAAATGCACTTCTTGGCAAGATGACTTCTGCTTAAATAGCAGGACACATTAATTCTTGCTTGATACATACAATTAATTAGAGGATTAACATCCTTTATGAAATTTTGCCAGAGATTTTTTTTCCTTTTTACCAGGCATAAACCCCAGGCCTTTTCTGTACTCTAATGAAATTGCAAATTGACTTGTGTTCAAATGATGCTTGACTAAAATGAATAATTAAAAATGTATTGCTAACAATGAGATAGGTCAGCTGATCTTTTCAAGGATTAATTAGTTTCAAGAACCATCTTTTGTATGTAACACAGCCAAGGCCAATACCAGAACACCTTTTTTTCATGAGGTAGTTATCCTTGAAGTCAATGGACCCATTCTACTCCCAATTATCCCAGGTTTTATTCCAGATTCAATCTGTCTAGAGTGGGTAAGGCACTTCAGAGAGGAGCTACGCCTGAAGGAGTTGTTATTCTATTCACAATTCAGCGGGTCCAATTTCTCCCTCTCTTAGGGTCTAATCCAAAACCAAGCTGAACTGGCACAAGTCTCCTGTTTGTCTTCATTAGGCCTTGCATCAAGGCCAGAAAAGTGCGTTACTGTAAAACCGAAATACCTCTATGGAGGTGAACAATGTATCATTAGTGTAAGATCTCTGTGACTGCAGAAGGACTCATGATTAAATTTTCCATAGGTCAACAACAGGACAAATGGAGAAAAGCAAAGACTCAAGGGAATAAGGAAGCCTGTGTGTGTAGATCTGCATGCTTGTCTGTGAAACATGTTGGGATTATCTGCTCCCCGACATCAATAAGGAGGTTCAGGATCTAGGAAAAATGACTCAACAGAAATTTTTCAGAAGCAGGTCAGGAATCTAAT
The DNA here is from genome assembly GCF_000747805.2 of Chaetura pelagica. Classification (NCBI taxonomy): domain Eukaryota; kingdom Metazoa; phylum Chordata; class Aves; order Apodiformes; family Apodidae; genus Chaetura; species Chaetura pelagica. The sequence goes on from NW_009952566.1 coordinate 2,670,589, forward strand.
TCTCAGATTTTTCAAAAGTTTAAAGTGCTTAATTTCCAAAACCACATATGTGCAGTTGCTTAGTTTCCATTTTCACCGGTGCCTTGAAAAATCTCACTGAATACTGATCCATTTCTTTACACATCTTAAAAAATTGGCTCTAAGTCCCCATTCTCAAAAGTGACTTGCATGCTGTGGCATCCCACTCTGGCAGGATGCCATGCAAAGCAACATTTGGAGGTTAAGAGCAAAAAGCTGGAAAAACTGCCCTACTACTGTGATTCTATCCCTTTCGGTATTCGAGTTAGTTCATTTCTTTAGGGTTGATGTGGGTACATTTGCACAGTGCTGTCCCATGTTATGTAGAAATTTTCTTGGGTACTTTGGAAACTTAACCTTTAGCTTCACGTAAGGTGAGATTTACAGAGGCATAAAGGTGCAAAGGGAGCTGGTGATTAGAGCTGAGGACCCAACTGGTAACTTGCCAGTGAAAATCTCTTTCATTGATCCTTTGCTTTTAAAATATGAAATGTCTGAGCTACTTCCCTAATGTGTGCAAATAAGCGTGGTTCACTTTTTAAATTCCTTAATCACCTTGTGTGTTTGTAAAAGGTCCCTTTCTGCAAGAAGAATTTTTAAAAAGGAAACCTAACATTCAATTTCAGTGTTTTCTCAAAAAACTTTCTAATTCTCAAAACACTTATTTCAACTTGCATGTTTCTGAGTTCCTGTCTCCGATGTTTTTTTCAGATGTGTTTTATGTTGTGTTATGATGTTTCTAATTTGCGTGATGAAATGTTAAAAGATACGCCTGTATGAAATTACCCAGTGGCTCTTGTGAACTAACCTCCTATCTTATTGAGTATGATCACTTTGTCATTTGCTTTGGCTACAGCAAAGCTTTCAGATACAGTAGGAATAAGTTTGGATCCCCAGAGCCTACTGTAGAATCTGAAGGGGGGCAAAAAGACATACTTTCCTTGCCTAAGACTCACTAGCCATGTGTAAAGAGATGATGCTCTGGAAAATGTTGTTTTTCTTTGGCTGCCCTTTAGTCAGATCTTCTCACTGCTGGCATTATGCAGCGTCAGCTTAAAAGGTGTATTTAACATTGAGGGATTTGGTAAATACTGCTTTACTGTGCTTCATACTCCCTACAGGGCATTCTGAAGAGATGAATAATAAGTGTGAACAGGAAGAGCAAGTTTCCAGTCCTGTCAAATTAATTAGAGCAGTGCAGAATGAAGTGAGGTTTGCCGTTAGGTAGGTTGAAAAAAGGCAAAGGGAATCACTCAGGCATATACAAAAATGTTACCCCACTTCTGTTATTATTGTTTGCTTTTGAATCAGATATAAAATGTAGCTACATTTTGTTACCCACACCAAAATGTCTCTCAGATACTGGGTACATAAATAAAATAAGCTGGATATGCAGAGCTATCCCCCTACTATGGCAAAAGCAAAACTTGCCAAGCAATGACGCTGCCCTTAGAGCTGCTGTTGGAGAAGTGTTTCCTTACGGATTTAAGGGAATTAGTGACACCCAAGCTCAATGTCATTTAATTCCATAAAGACATTTCAGAGCTTGACTCAGCTCCCAGCAGTAAAGAAGTCCCTCTGATTTGCCAGCCACCTGCTTTGTAATTTTCTGAGACTCATATTTTTCCTTATAGCAGCCCAAAAAAAATCATTCTTGGTGTCATACTTGGGCTCTAGTTTGTGTCTTTTCCTAAGTCTTTTCAGACAGCCATCAACATAGGAGGTTAAAAAGGGTCTGATCCAAATCCCACTTGAGTCAGTGGAAATGATTCCTGCT
>NW_009952566.1:2672573-2688911 GCF_000747805.2 Chaetura pelagica
CCTGCTGAATGAAGTGAGGGCTGGATAAGATCAGTAGACCCTATTTTTTCATTCCCTGCCTAGATAGAAGTGATCTCTATTGTGCATTTCCAAGTTCTGGTATGAAATGACTCAAACTCTGAGGCTACTGCTTCTCCTGAAAACTACTCCCCAGACTAAAGAGATCATCTGATAAGAAAATTATTTGCCCCTTTATCAAAACCCACCCTCTTGATTTTGATTGCCTGGAAGTCTTAACTTCTATTCTCCCTCAGTGTTTTCACATTTCGAGTGATAATTAAGCGTGTGACATATTCCTCCTGCACTTCACTTTTGTACATATTTATGTGCTTCCCTACTTCCTTCTAACTAACTTTTTCCCATTTTTTGAGCAGTTTATTACTCTTCTATGACTTTGCTCCAATATTTAAACTGTCTTTCTCTCACTTCCCTGAATATGGTGTCGAGATGTGAACTGCTTTGCCACAGTATACTACAGCAGCTAGCCCCATGGACAAGTATATTTGGGATTCATTTGATTCTTGACATTAGTCATCCTAGACTACCTTTCAGCTGATGAGGGGAAAAAAACCTGACAATTTCAGGGCCTAATTTATGTCATCCTAAAGCAGATGCTTCAAACAGGTTGGGCTGTGTCCCAAAGTGCCTGTTCCTCTACTGAGAGACCCACACAGAATGGTAGGGGCTGGAAGGGACCTCTGGAGATCATCGAGTCCAACCCCCCTGCCAGAGCAGGACCACCATCTAGGGCAGGTCTTACAAGGGAGTCTAGGAGGACTGGTGGGGCTGGGAAGACCTCTCCCGTCACATGATAAGTCACGTCCTAGGAAATGTGCAACTGGAAATGTTCAAAGTGGCTTTGAAAGGGAACAAACCCCATGTCTAACAAAATAAAGCTGTTCTGAAAAACTTACACCACTAAGGTTTGCTAGGGAAGCAAACAAAAATTAAGCATTTTTATAACCTTGGAAGCTTCTGCTTTGATGTTTTCAGAATGGAAAGTTGTGGTTATTGCTGCTGTTTGTGTTGAAAAGTGTTACAATGAAGATGCACTAGATTTCTAAAGTTAATGAATAAAAAATTATGCTGAAACATGACTAAAATGTTTCAGCATTCCCTGCATCCCATTTTCAGTTTGTTCTTAGGTTTCTTTTTCTGGTTTTGGTTCATAGAGAATTTCAAGCTTCTTATGCTCAGCCTGCTTCAGAACAAAATCATACTTTGATTTGGGATTTCCAACTAAATTGAGATAAGAGAGTTAGCTCCTGCTTCATTCTGTTCTTCATACACAGCTTTCCTCAATCTGCATTTTTGTTGCTCTCTTTTACTGTTCCACTCCCATTTTGCTCCACTTGTCTTCTTTTTCTGAAGCTGCTGTGAAGAAGTCACTGTGGGCCTCTGGTAAGCACAGCTTGTTCTCCAGCTCTCCATGTACCGTACTTGACCGCGAGGGTGTGGGGAGGAACACAGAAGGTCAGGGAGAAAAACTCATCCTTACGCTTTTCAGTCCAAAATTCATCTGATGTGAATCAGCACAGCTCAGCTGAACATTGCTTTGTTCTCTGAAGAGCTCAGATGTCACCACAGTATGTGCCTGTGCCATATAAAGCCAAGAAGAAGGCGTATCACCGAACGCTTTCTCCTTTTTAGGGTGGGTACAGCAGCATGGGAGTCAAAATGTCAGCTCATTGAAAGAAAACATGACGAAAAGCACTTCAAAAACCATGACATTCCTGCAAGCAGGCTGTTACCACTTATTTCCTTTCAGCTCCTTAACTTCAATTTTCGGCAGCTGCTTTAGAACAGCCAAGGAACTCCTGCTCTAGGATCTACAGAGGGAAGATGGTCCACAAAGGGAATAGTTTCAGCACTGGGGACAATAAGAGGTCTGGGCTCTGAGACTTCGAGACAGACACACCCTTTTCTTTTTAAGAGAATTTCAAAATGCTTTGGTTTTCATCCCAAATTGGAAAAAACCAGACTTTTTACAATTGCAAAACCCTCCATAAAACTGAATAATCTTTCTCCCAACAGCTCCATCTGAAACAGATGGGAATTTCTTTAGTGAAGTGACCACTTAATTAAAAATATGTAATACCAAATTAATACCATTTCAGCAGGTACTGGGAAGACAAGTGAAGATTGTCCAACCTTCTCCAGGTGTCTAAGACAACCGTGTATTGCTTTTTAATACGTCTGGCAGCTGGTAAGTAATTTAAATGATGCTTGTCGGCTCCCAAATAGAAGAAATAAGTGAACACAAAAGAGCAAGATTTCAATTAAAGTTCATCATGTAAAACAGGCCTCATGACTTCCCTGACCACAGAGATTAGCTTTTGTGTCTGGAATTGCATTTCATAAACCTCCCCTTGACATGGAACATCTGCTCCCTTTAGGACTATTGTTTTACACCCATAAATAAAACATAAAATTACATTTTTGTCACTCTTCAGGCCAGATCTTCAGCTGGCATAAATCAATGGCAAGCAGTCAACCTCAGCAGAGCTCTGCTGACTTAAACCCAGTGAGGATCTGGCCCTTGACACTTTGGTGCTGAAGAAAATAATGGGTCTGGGCAGAGTATGTAGGACATTGTTTATCAGAGAATGTGTGTGAAACTACGTGGAGCAAGTAACCATAAAGCATGATTGATCTCTTCAGCATATTTTAACACTTGTTTTTTTTCAGTGTTTATTGAAACCTTTTAGGTAGTGCAGCCTTCTCAGATATCATTTAATGTTTGAAAAGCTTTCTAATTCATAATGAAAAGTTACGCATCGCTCCAATGAACCTCTATCTTCAATTACTTGCTGTGAAAATGGTTGGCCTGCATTTTGACCAATGTTTATGGTGCTTGGCAATTTTTCAGTAGCTACTTTACCCTGATATGATTAATTTCTTGCATAATATGAGGTTTTGCATGTGTGGAGCTGAAATAATCCTACTAGGCAGAAGAGAAATAAAAGAGCTTGTGTGTTTCAGCTTTTAAAACATTCGAAACATAACATCACAATTTTAAGCATGCCAATGATAATACAAGTTCACCATGGATGAAGACAACCACAAGAGACATGAAGTTCCTGATGGGATTCAGCAGCATGAAAGTCATTACTTGGCTAGTAAGGTCAGTACACTAGATCATGGTGGGGCAGCCCCAGAAGCAAGGAAGCAAGAGACAAGCCTGGAGCTCATGGTATGTGACTGCAACAGGAGAAGTTAGAAGAGCTACCAGTACTCATTTGCTTTACTGAATATCAAATCCTGCTCTATGTGCTGGTCTCCCTTTGCACCAAAAATGCTAACATATATTAGCTACCCTGAAGTAAATGGAGGTAAGTCTTCAACAAATGAAGCTTAATTTAAAAATACTTTTAGCTTTAAGCACCTGAGAAATCTCACTAGTGTCATACTGGAAAGCTAGGTTTGTGCTTCAGTTTCCTTTGCACGATCAGATTTTACAGTAGGTGGCTAGGTAGTGACATTCAGATCTACACAACCCTAAGAAGACAAATATTGCTGGTTTTTGAAAGGATTTGAGGAGAATGAGGTACCCAACCATGCATTCTAAAGCAGAAAGAAATTTCCATGGGACCTGGCACAAAGTTCCCTTTAGGCTCTGCAAAATGAGCAATATGGAGCATTATCACCCAAGCTGTCTGCCTCCTTCTGCCATACCAATAGATACATCATTCAGTTCATCATTGCCTTAATGCAAGCACATCCTCTTCAGTGATTTAAGCTAAAATGTTGTGCTGAGAACTCAACTGGTGCTTGGTGGGCACATGATCCTACATGCTGATCCACAAGAGAAGTTATCTTCAACGGAAGTTGGGAAGCAGATCACTGGAGCTGGTAAACTCTTAAGCCACCTGTGAAAGAAGCCCTTAGGTGCCTTCAAAATCCCAACCTCTGTATTTTTACTTAATACAATCACACAGTTGTCACCTTAATACAAACTATGTCTACATTGCAAATTCCGGTATAGCAAAGAGATACCCAGACTGGCTATAAATGAGCTAGCCATAAATGAGCCTGCTGCTGGCAGGATAAATTAGCCCATATGGAGCTAACACTGCCAAAAAGCAGAGTAAATTAGTCCTCTTGGTGTTCTCTGCTATCTCATTTTGACTGTGTCCAGTATCCACGATGGTTCATTTACTGCTAGCTTGGGCATTTCTACATTGTCATGTGAACATACTCGGAGAATATTGTTATTGCTGCTGAAACACCTACAAGAGCACAGGAACTGAGCCTAGTGGGGATTAGCTACCTTTCACCTTTGCCTTTTAGCTTAGTGCAGACGAGTCAGGTCAGAGGCAACAGCACTGCAGCACAACATCACTGAACACAGCAGTTATTTCTGCTTACATGAATGTACACCGATTAGATGGCCATCTTGTGTGATAATGAATACTGAGTCATCCACAACCCAAAAAATTACTTTATAGTCCCAAAGATATGCTGCACAGAAGCATTTGATGTTAAGACTTTTGTGAGATTTTTACTTTATAGCCTTTTTAAGCCAGCCTTTTGTAACACATTCAGTTTAAAATAAACAGGTGATACATGTGGGATTAGTTGACCTACCCTGAGTAGGGAAGCCAGTTTGATCTGGCCAGTTTGATTCTAAAGAGACTGATCCAGCAGCATTACTTAGTTCTTAACATTCCTTTTTAATATCAAGACTATGTTTGTGCAAATCCCAAACACTTCACATAGTTTGGCATGAAAAAAAATGGATTTAAAACATAAGAAACATGTTAGAAAATTACCTGAATTAGCTGAATTCAAAGTGGATACTGGGTATCTGAAACATCTGTCCCTGAAATACAAAGTGATGTGGATCTTCACAAGGCACCTACATAGAAAAAAGAAATGGAAAATTGAGCAAACATCAATTTATACTTATAATCTTCAGATATATTGACAGGTAGGAAACCGCTCAGTGCAGATACACTTCCAGTGCCAGGGTAAGGCTTAAGGCAGGATGGTTTATTTCAGTAAGGTGAAGTTAAAATAAGCTATGCTAGTAAAAATTGCACCAGTATATCTGCATCTGACAATTAACACCTCCACCAGCACAGCAATCTAGCAAAAAATCTCATCTAATTTAATCCACACATGCCAGAAAGACCTCTAACAGCTCCAAATATAGCATGTTAACAGAATTCTATAGGTTTCAGAAATTAATTTTATCCAATAGTGCATGATTTTACAACCAGATACTACAACTCATGAAAATACACTTCAAATTGCAGGTTGACTTATGTGGTCTTCCTCAGTACCATGAAGAGTGATGAAGACAACTTTAAAACGCCCCAGTGCTCTCCAGTTCTCAGTGTTCTGTCTTGTCTAGACTTTCCAGCAAAATGGGGTAGAGCAATCAGCATGTGATGAAATCTCCTCGAAAATGTGAATGCAGCCCTTTCTTTTTCTGTATTTACCTACAGATCAGTGTACCTCCGAAGAACTATAAACAGCTGAGGGCAAAAAATAAAGGGACCTCTGAAAAGTTGAAAAGTTTTATGTCCTCCAAACTATAAATGTCAGGTGGCAACATGAGGCAGTTTATTTTTCTGTAGAAATGTATAATTTTTTTTTTTCCATGAAAATATTTTCTCTGAAAAAAAAAAAGCTAGCTCGTCACTGGCAATTTTATGAAATACATGTATAAATTTGCAGTGGTACTGATCAATGCATTTAATAAGCTGAGTTGACAATTATTTTTTTTCTCCTGCCTAAAAGAAAATAACGTGTATATTAAAAAGTCCTCACATTTTTAGTTTTGTGGTGGTTTGGATTGATTATTTTTTTTTGGACAGTAGAGGGGTAATGAAAAGAACCGGCCAGAAGTAATATGCCCAGAGACCTGTATAAAAATCCAGGTAAGGCAAAATTTTGGTACAGCAGCAAAGAACCACAATGGTTTGGGTTACTTCAGGAACAGCATTTGCCAGACCAAGCATTACATTTTTGCTGAGCTAAGGGGCAGCATGCAATGGGAAGCAATGGAGCTGAGCATGTGCACATGGCTGGGGGGCAGGAGACACACACCACATTTTCTGAAGGTGGGATTCCTCACTACTGTGCTTTCCCTCCCCAATTAAGGGTTGAAACAAGCCACTGGAATCTACTGTATATCCTGGGGAAATGAACGCCCTGGCTGCTTTCCAACTCATTTCTCTCTTTCTACAGCAAACAAACAATAGGTCAACTAGAATGTTGTATGTCACCCTGGAAAAAAAAAAAAAAAAAAAAAAAAAAGAAAAAGTCAAGTATTGATAAACTGAGATTAATTTTTACAAAAATGTTTATATCAAGTGCATATGCTTTGCCTCTTGGCCATTATGGAAATGTCAGGGGTTTAATTGGCAGCTGTGACTAGCAGCACCTGCAAACAGCTCAGGGCTTGTTCCTGTGGTCTGGCAACATTCTTACTTTATGCTTTAAATAAAGGCTTACTCACTGAGACAGAAATAACTGACAGTAGATGATTGATGATTGCCCATCACGCAATGGCTGACATCTACCATTCACTGAATCCATTTACAATTTCACTTCCAGATTTCATTAACAGAGCCGTGACATCTAGGAACGGGATTAATACAGATGGCAGCTCAGTTACAGAGTTCAGCTGATGCTGAGTGTATGTTAAGCATGGAAAACAGATTACTATGAGCTCCAATCTATCTCAAGTGGTACATTTTGGAAACCCTATCTGTTTACTCCAGGTAACCTTTTATAGTTCTATTTATCCTGCCTAGTTTCAAACCAGATAGCAATTTTCCATAGTGGAGAATTTATAGTGCCATTTGCAACGTGCGTTTATAAAATACTTACTCCTGTGAAATATTAAGACAAGATTTTGGCATTCTAAAGGATCCTTTTTTGCTTAAGAAGGAAGAAAAAAACAAGTGAACACATAAAATCTGTTATTTCCCTCATCACAAATATCCTCTTCTGAGCAAAACAAATGGCTCACACCCCAACGCACACCTGCATAGGTCTCAAATCCCAGTGGTCATGGAGCTGAGAGGCAAATAAAGAAGTATCCAGCTTGAGGGGCCAGTCCCACTTCACTCGAAACTCCCACTGACCTCTGCCTGAGATGGGACACAGTGTCCTGCAAATCCTTGTTTTTATCTCAAGCTCATCTGGTTTGGCACAGGCTGTGCTTCAGGAAGGCTGAGGCTCAAAATGCAATTTTCCATTTTCAATAAGAAGCTGGGCCAAATATCAGATCTGAAGTTAGTTTTCAAAACCCAGGAAGTCTGGAGCTGCTCAGACACAGGATCTCAAGTCGGCTCAGGGTTAGGGTGGGGGACGCTTCTAAAATTCATAGCCATCTTCAGATTAAGGGCTTGGACACATTTCATTTGGTATTTGTGTGAATGTCAGTACAGGAGCAGCAGACAGTGGTCAAGCAGCTCTTGACTCCTTAAAGAGTACCAAGAAATCTGCAGGGCCAGCCCGGAACTAAAATTCTATTCTGTAAAACTGAACAATCACAACTTGTATCATAACCACCTATTCCATGCAAACAACCAGAACTGAGCCTCAAAAGGGAGAAGAAATAAGCAGGGTAAAAACTAGGTATAACATCTCATCTAAGTCAGCAAGGGTGACACTAAATGGGTCGATGCAACTGCTCTGTACAGCTCAGCTGTTGAAAAAGTGTTTTTTCCCACCATTATTAGATCTTGCATTTGCTTTTCTAGCTCAGCTTGTGAAGTCTTCAAGCCTTCTCATAGAGCTCTCTCTGGGAATACACTTTTGGGCAGCTACAGAAGCAAAGTCTCTAAGCAAGGTGGCAACTAGAGCTCACAGGGCAGCTGCCAGAAGCTTCAAGGAGATGGTCTTAATTTTCACATCAGCCCATGACCTGCAGCAAGCTTTAAAAACCATGCAGTGGGCCTTTTCACAAATGCTCTACCCCCTTTTTACCTTCTTGAAGTTCATGTAGCTTCATGCTCTCCTACACAGCTGTTGGTAGGGTCTTCTGAAAACCAGATTTGTTACTTCTGTCCTTAAGCAGTGGAAACTGGTGTTAATACAGTTCTTTGGCAGGTGCAGAGATAGCCAGTTTCCAGATGGACACTTGTAATAGCTTTCCAGAAACAGCTCTGTTTCATCTCAGACTTGCTAAGCCAAATCCATTCCTTCTGTATTGCAACCAACTTTGAATACTTAAGCCACTAGTTCAATCTCCATACATAACTGCATGCAGTTTTTCTTGTAAAAAAAATAGGTGGTTCTTTTCTTTATTATGATTATTTAAAGCAATTAAAGATGATCACACAAACTCCAGAATTAAAGTTGTGCAAATATTTATACAAAAGCTGAAGCTAAATCTTTTCCCCCTCTCTAGGTGAAACATGGAAGATTTTTTTCCAGATAAAACATTGTCCAGTTTAACTACAGACAGCATGAAAAGCCTCCCTCTCTATCTCATCTTAAAAAAAAAATGGTGACACTCTTTTTAAAGAAAACACCCTTCTTTTCTGTGTACCTTCTCATGTGTGCCATTGCTGATGGTAACAGATGACAGTACAGAGGTTTTCCAAGAAATTCTCTCAAAGTTGCAAAAAAGTACCTTTCTGTAACACAGTTAAACTCAGTTATGCAAACAGGATCTTGCCAAATACACAGGAAAAATGTTTCAACAGTAACAGAAACAGCCATTCCCTGCTTTGGAAATGAGGACCTGTATGCACAGGTTTAAACAAGGCTTTCAAAATCTAGCTTTAAGCACCCCATTTTATTCCTGCTTCTGTAATTTTGATCCAACCAAATAGATCTGCACTGAATTTTCTGCTGTCTAGCACACAGCTGGAGGTAGTGGAACATTTTTGCTATTCTTTGTAAAAATCCCATAAAAAGCATGCTAAGGAGCTGCTTTAGCCTAGCACTCATTCAGGTGGGTGGCCAGTGCCACCACCCTGCAGCAAAGCCTGGAAGCAGCATTTTAAAGTAAAGAGTGTGCCCTGGTGCTGTGTTGAGCAGGGGCCGAAAACTATGATGGATGCACCCCAAAGTCAGGAAGAACAGGAGTCTGCTCCAATTATAGCTACTCAAGTGCAGGCATCAAGCTCTCAGCTAGCTATCAGGGCTCTCTCCATAGCAAGTGGACAGAAATAAATACTCCTAGGTTGTGAATCATCTCTTGCTACGGTAGGCATCTAAAATAGGTCAAATCAGTCATGACCTCCAGCTGTCTCTTTCCTACCACTGACTAGATGAAAAGTTCAAATGGGTGGCTTAGATATAGGCACCTACTTCACTGCCATCTAAAATGACACAAGATGCACCCCATCTATAACATGGGTGGGGATATACACCCCAGGACGGGAGAAGTTACAAGTCTAAAGATCTTCCAAGGCTTTTTTTCTTTGTAACTTCTGCAAGATTCTTCTTAATCAGTTTCCAGGTAGGAAAGAGAAGAAACAGGACAGTTACTACGTTAAATAGTATTGGGAGGATCTGTGCTTCTACCTCGTAGTTACGTGAAGCTTCGGGATGCTGCAGTGAGGCTTGTAAAGACAGAGAGAGGTATGTTCAGCAAGAAAAAGCTCAGTTTGTGGGTTGTCATGAAGTACTATCCCACAGTTTTGCTATTCAACAAGACATGGATTACCTACAATGTGGTCCAAAGCTCTCCAGGAAATGAGTGATGAAGAACATCTTGGGAGGTAGTATTTGCTATTAGCCTAGCTAGTTCCCTTAGAAAATGCCTTAGCAGACTCTTAGGTATTTTGGATCTCTGTGTCTCTGGTGTATTCTTGTCCCCAAATGTCCCTTACAACCCTGGGATAATGGAGGACAGACAGATGCCTACACCAGCACATGCCAAGGACTCCACTTAAAACCTAATTATTGCCTGCTTGGACTTGCTCTCGAGAGGCATCAACTTACTTGTTCTGTATATATGGTAGACAGAGGAGAGTTTTGTGCTTAAGACTAAGTGCCTACATCCATGCCTGTGAATTTGGGAGAAATATACTCCCAGGTCTACTTCTGAAGGCAAAACCTGCAAAGATTTTGTTGCAGACAGATTCTGCAAAACTGGGTACTGTGGGGATGACTATAAGACTATTACAAAAAAAGAAAACGAAAAAAGCCCTTTTATACCAAGACAAACAATATTTAACAAATTAAAGCTGTAATCAATGGCAAGCATTCAAGATAAGATGCTTTTTTGGCTACAAAGCACCCATCTCAATTAGGCAGGGATCTGGTGTAAAAGCAGTCTACAGCTAGGTAATAAAACATGAAATCTGAATGCGTACATGGAAGGGAGAAGAGTAAAGGCCAGGCCTGCCACACTCACCATGTCACTTCTTGGTTTCTGAGCTCTTCATTTTGCAATCAGGCCATTCCTGCAGCATAATGGGGAATCTGGCACCAAGAGCTACACAATACATTTTTTTATTATGACCTAGCCAAACAGAAATGCTATGTTCCGAGAGCCAAGGAGCACCTCTAATTTCCACTGAAGTCAGGACAAGCTTTGAGTCCCCAGCAGTAGGCTTTTTTTAAAATTTTCCATTTTAATTGTTTCAAAATTTGAGAGCTAACTGAAAACACCATAAAACAATGTAAAATAAATGGCACTGTAAACTGTGCAAAAAAATGCATTCATAGATACTGGCCAAGGTGCTACTCTTCAGACAGTGTCTCCAGTTGTCTCAAGAGTTCCAACTGGCAACTACAATTGTCTTCAGCTCTACTCCTTGTTTTCCTTTAAATAACAATGCATCCATATATAACATAACAAAACACAACGTGATCCAAGGTAAGCCTGTAGAAATAAAAATGTGCTTTGGATCAGATCCTTGTTATTTTATAAATGGTGAACATTTGATCTGTATTTATTGCACTTGGATTGAAGTGGGCAGAAGGGTAGGTGTCCTCAGTTGGGCAGTTAACAGATCTTTAATTATAATTTATAAATAAAGACTATGTTCCCATGAACAATGCCTCAGTGCAACCTACTAACCACGGCCCTTGTGCCATTCCACTCAAACAACTCCCTTTCCTTTTCTGTGTGGCTGTCGTCAAATTCTTAACAGAGTTACCCTATCTCATATCTCAAAGGCACACGGTGTGCCACTCAATTCTGATTTTGAAATGAAAGAGAAAATTTTTTTTTGCAGATACTGGAAAATATCAACTCTGTTTGGGATGTCCCAGGAAAAAACTCTGTTCCCCTGAAGTGGGTAAAAAAGACAAGAGTGGAGAAATTCGTATTATACTACTCAGACTTGTAAATCAAGGGGAATTTTCCCCAGTTCAGAAAATTCAACCTCAGTTTGCTTTTAGGATAACATTTTTTCTTGAAAGGAAAGGAAGTTATTGCATCTCCTCACGTACTGGCTTCTGTTTACACAGTCTTATTGTGCAACTCATGCATGCTGTTGATCCTCTTACACTCTGAATCATGACATTTGCTTGGACCGTTACGATAAAACCTCATTCATTTTTGGCAGATAAAATCTCTGTTTTCCATGCATGAGGACAGACAACAGAGTAACGAAACCACAGATTCAAAAGCAAAACACTCATGCGTTCTTCAGGGCAACATGCGGAAAAGGTGGAAAAGCATGTCAGAATTGAAAAACGAGGCCACCAAACGGGTGTAAATAACATTCTTCTGCAAGGGCATTTTTCTCTGCCAAGAAGGTGTTAGGGAGGCCTCAGTATTAATGAGAATCAAGCCTGAGGCAGAGAAAACAGATGTTGGCTTATAGCCCACAGGTAAATTAATGGCAGGTAGCACAGTACAGCCTATGATTTACCCCAACAGTACAACTCTAACTGATTTTAACACAACCATACACCCTGAGATTTTGATCCCAAAGTCCTTTAAAACTGCATAGACAAAATGTGGGTGAAGAACAAATCCCCAAGAGATGATTGCATCTGCTGCAATCTCCTGCCTGGTCAACCTGGACAACCTACCATCCACTCAAGTCAAAGGCATCCGTGCAACAGGATCCTGATTGATAGCTTTCTTTGTATAGGAACACCATCGTGTGTTTTAGCTCCTCAGTAAAGTTTTGAGATTACTTATCTATGCCTTTATTCAGCTCTCCAAGAATGATCCTGCTGCATAAATTCATGCTGAGGAGAAGTTAATAGCTCTTCAGGTAAACTGGAGGTAGCCTTGAATTCTGGTAAGATGAGTTGATCATGATTTTTCAGAATTAGAGAAAATCCATCCTGGTCATTTGTATACAATCATACGCAGGAGTTTCATATTTTTACTTCTTTTTATTATGAGAGAGACAGCTTAAACAGGTGACTACCAAGTGTTACTGACAGAGGAGAGACAAAATTTATTACCTCTCCCACTGAAGGCATTCAGTGAACTTTCCCTATGCAAAACACCAGCATGAGACCTCTCCTCACCAGGCCTCTGCTTTAATTGTGAATCTCAGCATCTGCACTGCAAACAACTTTTCTTTTCCAGGGGTTTATAACTCAAGTTTAACAGATTGCTCTACGCTGACACATGGTTCCAACTTGGGAGCAAGCATTTCTTTTATAAACATTTTTTTAATTTTCTTTTAAATGGTGATTTCTTTTTGGTTTTGCTTGTAATGTATGTAAAATGATTTGGCATGCTTTTGCACTTGTGTACAGTAACTCAAAAGCAGCTTTTATTGGAACAGTGGAATTTGGCAAGTGAACAGTCAATATTACCCTCAAATTGCTTTTAGCGTCTTTGCAAAAATAAAAACGTCATTTAAAATGGCTGAGATATTTCAATTTGAAAAGTGGCTACTGAACAGGCACAATAATGGCATGGATTTTTACTTTGCGTATGTAATGCACATATTCAGCATAATGAGATTCCTAAAATACACATCTCCAGATTAGGGCTGTACTAATCACTGATTTTTTTATTTATTTTTTTTTTCCACTTCAGTGGTGGAAATTGAAAAATAAAATCTGTTTGGGTTGATCAATGAGCATTTTTACTTCCTCATCTTTCTCTATCAAAATTCAAAACATTCACCTGTAGGGATAACAGAAGGTTTTTTCTGACCCAAAATATAATTTACCATCAACATTTGGGTTTAAAAATAATAATAAATAAGTGATTGAAAAAAAATGCATTTTAAAAAGCTACATTATCCACCCCATACAAGAAAATAAAACATGATCATGTCCTTCTTCTTCCTGTCCAACCTCCATGTTACACTCTGAGGACATATACCCTGCAATTTAAGTTCCTTTTCCTTTAGAAACCATAATCATGTATTGACTTGGGAATGCTTGGGAATGAGGAGGTCCATTCACAGTCACTCTCAACAGTTTCTTATGTCCAGTATAAGTTAATTAGCTAAACAGGTCTTGACTTAAAGTGTTGAGTTTTGAGTTTGCTCCTGAGATCTGAAGACAGATGAGAGTATGTGCCCTTCCTCCACTCTGGATTATGGTCATATTGACTCTCTCTACAGGCCAATTAATATTTAACAAAATCTTGCACCTCTACCGGTTTTGACAATGCTACCTCGTACCTAAGAATACGTGGTATCCCGCCATGAGAGCAGTTACATCCCCAGACAGAGGGAGGAGGATCCATCACGTCCCAGGCAACTGCTCTCATCATGGGGTAACAGAAAGTGGAAATTGATCCCTTCTTTCTCTGGTGATGTTTTGGGTGGCCTTGAACAAGCCCAGGCTTTGCCAGTGAGTGGCAGGAGGATGCCTGTTTTGTGAAATTTGCCAGTCTGTATGGATATTCACAGTCCTACAGAATAACCAGAGTTGAAACACCCACAGTTGACTGGTCCAGTAGATACTTAGATACCACAAATGTCCCTACACTATGATTTGGCTTTATACTGCTTTGAACCTCTCAAATGACCACACTAGCCTCTTTCCTCCATCACGAGACAAGTTTTAAGATTGTGGGATTGTTATAAATACATTGTTTTCATTTGCCGTGCATTGTTTTTAACAGGCAAATTGGCATCGCACTTTTGTCCCTTTCTTCTAGGCTGGTGAAGATCAAAGCTTTTGTTTATGGTTGGCATTTGGTTTGTTTGGCTTTTTTTACAAGCTAGGGATAAGTCTATGTTCATGTGACTCCAGAGCCTGAGGCTTTAGAAATCATCACAGGAATCTCACTAAACATCATGTGCTGACAGCAGTGCAAATAGCGAACATTCACTTGTCTAGTGAGATTGTGTATTAATTCAAGACCATCAAGAACCAGGACCATATTTCTCTAAAAGGCAACAACAAGCAGGGGGGAACTAGCTGGGAGAGAGGGCTGAACAAACCGGCATTGTTCAGACCTTTTCATCCCAATGCTGGCGTGCTTCAGTGTGAGAAGTCCCTGCTGTACCTCTCCCATCCACCCCCCTTGTCTGAAGAATCTGCCACAGTCTCTAAGAGGCTTTTAAAACATGGCACTAAGTTAGAATATGCCATTCTAGGTCTTTTTCTGACAGGTAATCCTCAGCTCCATCTGTCCAGATGGAGTTAATTTGGCTGAACTATGCTGACCTGGGTGAAGGATTTCAAATATAAATGGTACAAATGCAACTTTCTCTGGCAACAAAGTCGTCCTATGTTACAATTTCCACCATCTCTCTCCCAAGCCTGCCTTATAAGGAGCGCGTTCCTTCTACTGGGATTCCTTCTGTCATTAATCTACGTCTTCTTTCAACATTAAAAGAAATATGGAATGAGATTACTGGAATGGATGGCCTGGTGCAGACTAGAGAACACTTCTTTTTAATAGGGATTTAAATTTGACATCAGCTCAATGTCTTGTGCCATCATGTTTCAGCTCTGTTATGTGGATTCTGGACCTAGCTACCTACTTGGATGTGAATACACTGCACTGATTTAAGGCTTCTGCCCTGGCAATTCAGAGGAACTGAAATCCCATATTCTGCCCCAGAGCTCACTCACTTGGCCAAGGCAGTGGCACGGGGTGGTGGAAGCTCTTCTCAAGAGGCACAGGCAGCCGCTCTTCACAGTCTGGCAACACTGCCCAAGTCGGCTGGGAAAGAAGGAATAACAGGAGGGAAAGGAAAAGGGCTGCCTCCAGCACATGGGCTAGCTTCTGCACAACACAACCTGGGCCTGCTTGAACTTCTTGTCTCCCTGACACTACTGGAACACAAGAATATTTGCTTCAGTTACCCTGCTGTGAGAGGAAAATAGGGCCAATGGAGCAACTGTTTCTTATCCCAAAAGTGACTCTTCTAATTTTTCATTACCAAGGTTTAATTAATTACCCCTTGAATCCAACTGCAAAAGAAAAAGTTTTGGTCCTCCAGTGTTCACGCAAGGCCTGAAGCTGTGAAGTGAAAAGCTCCTTTGCCTCCTTACACTAAAACGGATATGAATTGTTTTCTTTCAACAACCTCAAATCTCTACTCTCAGACAAGTCTGCTGGTACTGGGACTATTTCTACTGGCTCCAAGATACTGCACATTACATTTTGGCTGCTGTGCTTATCTCCAAAGAAATAATTCTGGGTAGTGGGAAAATAAATTTTAAAATAATTGTCTCTTCCCTAGAGAGAGGCGTATGTGTTAATTTTCACTCCTAACTATCTGCCTAATATTGTTGATCAAATCTTTGATTAAAATAACATTAGCAGCTGAGTCTGTGTGACAGGATAGGAACTGAGCAAGTTTGCTTCCAACTGTTATCACAGTTTGGATTTCTTAAGTGCTTTGTGATAATACAGTACCCCGAAGAGCTAATATTTGTTCAGTAAGGGCATGCAACATGATTCTTTTATTTCCTGCCTCTCTCTCACACATGCAGTGATTGCTAGATACCAAGACAAGTTTTTATTGTTTCTCAATAATATTGAGGCAGTACCTAGAGTTCATATTTTCCTTGTATGCTTCATAAAGAAAGTAAGATTCTGCTCTTATTCAGAGAAAGCAATCACTGAATAGACAAAGGGGGGGAAAAAAGCAGGAAAAAAAAAAGGTTGGCAAGGGAATAAATACTGTAGTCCTTAAAAATGTGGAATCTTCTTCCAGTTATTTATAATATGCATTGCAGTAATGTCTAGCTGCTATTATAATAGCTGCTGTGTATTCACAGAGTAATAGATATTCCCTGTACTAAAGAATTTATAGTGCAAAAATAAGATGGGAGAGAAAACAGAATGAG
Organism: Chaetura pelagica; assembly: GCF_000747805.2. NCBI lineage: Eukaryota > Metazoa > Chordata > Aves > Apodiformes > Apodidae > Chaetura > Chaetura pelagica. The sequence goes on from NW_009952566.1 coordinate 2,688,726, forward strand.
GAAATTACCTGCCTAGCTCGGCGGCAGGACTGGGAATTCACCGGCTCATGAGCTGATTCCCAAGCCAAGCTGCTGGGCTATACAGTGTGATTCACTGGCAACCACAGTCTTGTTTTGACACATAAGAGGAGAAGGTGTCTGCACAGCAAATGTCCACAGCTGATATACAGAGATGCAAGATGAATG
>NW_009952566.1:2688958-2706303 GCF_000747805.2 Chaetura pelagica
GAAGGCTGCGTGGTAGGAATGGAATTTGAATGGGAGCTTGGAGGGAAGGAGGGACAGAGTTTTGCTGCTAAACTTAGAGAAGATGAAGTAGGCATGAGAGCTAATAACACAATATCTTATCCTTTGGCCTATATTTTTGCTTGGAGAAAAGGGCAGGACCTTCCATTGCACCTTTCTTAGTCCTCACTCTTACCCTAAACTGAGAAGGGATTCTCTTGCAACAAGTTCTGTCATTCTTGAGAGATCCTCTCTCCGTTACCAGCTTTGATGAGAAGTTTGTTCAAATAAAGACCAAATAAAAATACTGAAGACCACGTGCTACATAGTCAAAGACTAACAAAAAACCAATACAAACAGGTAAATCAGGGGCAGACAACTGAACTTTTTTGCCAGCCAAAGTTATTTATTCCCTCCTCCCCTCATGAACCACAAGAAGCTACAGCAGATGGATTTCCAAAAACACCACTTGAAGAACTCTCTCAAAGTGTAGTATCTCTTTGAAGTGCCCTGGTCTGGACATTCAAGATTGAATGTCCTAGCTTGTACATACTGTTTTGGGTGATGTCCCCAGTTTCCTACCCCAGCTTTGTTCATTAGCATTGCTTTGTCTAGAATGAAGAACATTTCTCAGTTCAAAGACAGCCAAAGGGGAAATTACAAACACACATATACCATTGCAGAAAACTGACTTTGTTGGCCCAATGGCCCTCAGGAGCTGCTAATGCATCCTCACCCATAACTTTGTAATAGTAAAGCAGCTTTGGTACCAGGGAATTCCTAGATGTCTAAATAGAACACATCACAGGTCTGAGTGGAGTCCCATGAAAAGAAAGGGCCATGCCTAATCTTATAAGAAGAAACTTGCTCAGAAAAAAAAAAAAAAAAAAAAGAAGTATTAAAATTCTGGAGAAAAAAGAACAGCCTGAGGCTTTAACATGGCCCTGACTTGTATTAAATCTATAAACTGATAATGTATACCTACGAAATACATGTAAACAAATTCTTGCTGTTACATTCCCAGTTCTGTAATTCAGTGTTGTATTTTTGGGATAATCCTGAGCTGCAAACAACTGAAGACCCTAGAATCGCATGATGCCAGGCCACCAACAGGCAGGAGATGCAGGGCCGGCCTGTGTGCCTGTGCCAGTGGCCAACTGTCCAGATGTCCCACAGCTAGACAGTGTAGTAAGCAAGTGGGCTGCCAGATAACTGAAAATCCCAGACAGACAGACAAAAGGGACAATAGGAAGACAGATAACTTGCAAAAAACATGCCTTAGCACAAAAAAAAAAAAAAAAGAATTCACAAATATGAGATAATAATCCTTGAGTTCCATGCTTGCATTCTACAAGGGTAGAATTCACAGGCTTTCAAAAAGACTACCTGAGGGAAAGCTGAAAAAGTGAAGAGTCTAAAAGTATCCTGGTGAAGGGTCTACAGCTCAAGTCTTTCGAGGAGCAGCTGAGGGAACTAGGGCTGTTCAGTCTGGGAAAAGGAAGCTGAGGGGGGACCTTACTGCTCTCTACAGCTACCTGAAAGGAGGCTGCTACAAGGTAGGTGTTGATCTCTTCTTCCAAGTAACAAGTGACAGAACAAGAGGAAATTGCCTCATTGTACCAGGGGAGGTTTAGTTTGGATATTAGAAAAAAATTTCTTCACCAAAAGTGTGCCCAGGGAAATGGTGAAGTCGTAATCCCTGAAGGTATTCAAGAAACTTGTAGGTGTGGTGCTTAGGAACACAGTTTAGTGGTGAACTCGGCAGTGCTGGGGTTAGCAGTTGGAGTTCATTATCTTAAAGTTCTTTTCCAACCAAAACAATTCTATGATTCTAGCTCAAGATCTTACACTGTTCACATGCAGCTGAAAATTCCGATCCCAAGGATATTAGCAGGTAAAGGACTCTTCAGATACAGTAACCATCCCTGAGCAACCCCCTAAACCCATACCCAATTCAGTGGCAGCTCTGAAAGATGAAGTGATAATTAGAGCTCAAAAAGTGAACACAGAACAATGTTCTTAAAAAATATTCCATCTACCTGCCTTCTCACTCACTTGCACTACTTATTATTTACACTGGTAGCTTAATTCCTTGAGCTGTCTGAGAAACTGGTTGTCTGATTAAATTTAATGGCATTCAAGAGGCAACCAAGATCTCAGAGAAGAGCACTCCATCTGCAGGAATGTTTCAACTTCTGCTTTTGAAGTCCATGGTGGTAATATTCCCATTAATTGAAGTGTATGATTTTATTCTCCATATCAATGAGCTCCTCTAAATCCAGCCCTTTCAAATTGTGGAAGGCAATTGTGTAATAAATGCAACATGCCATGGTTTTGTCCTGCTTTTATAGTGAGGATCTACACTCTTGGGCATTCAGAGGGATTTCATATTCAGATATAAATATATATATATATTTATATATAAAAATACATATACACACACATTACACACACACACATTACATATACACACACATATATCTATAAATACATTTAGGCATAGGACTGTTTTTATGTTATAAAACAATTGCTTCCTCTTTAATACCAAGTTCGTGAATAATTTGGGAAGACTGAGGTATTTTCTCCTGCTTTACAAGACTTAATTGTTTGGCTTCCTCATTTATCCTTGGCTCTGATTTGCAATTTATGCCTTTGCACAGCTTTCAGATATCTAACATTTCTTTTGTCCCTGGCCCATAACATTTAATTCTTCTCCTACTGATTATTTATCTCTGTAATTTAAAGCTATATTATTTAATGCTGCAAGCTATAAAGTGTTTGGGGATGCCATTTGTATGAAAGATGTTGCACAAAATAGAACTCTATTGTCCTATGACTTCAAGTTTTTTATACGTACAGTACATACCATTTCCACAATCGTAGCACAACCACCCATTCCATATCAATATATTGTTTATTTTTTCAGGATATCAAACTGTACAGGCTTTGAAATATATAGAAACAGAAGTACTTTTTTTTTCCTTACTGAAATGTCTGATCTTTAGTGTCTTAAACTAAAAGGAAGCAGAAAAAGCTTTTGCTCAAGTAGCAACAGTGACCTCTAGTGTGTTTTTTTAATTTCATCCCTTGCACTTAGACCCATTGTTCATTTAACCTTTAGGGCAGTATTTAAGAACAATTTTCCGGATAGTATTTGGACTAATTTCCTTATTGACTCTCGTCTATACCAGAATGTGATTCTTGGGTGATCTTCTTTTATCCTCATAATCTATGGTAAAGTAAGTGTGTCTTCATTAATGACTGTAATTATCATATATAAAGTTGTCATTTAAATGAGCAATCATCTCTCTCTCACACACACACAGACAAATAGAGCTTTATTTGTAGCAGGAATTGAAATTTGGCTAAATACACTATATAGCTTCAAGCAGTAAACATCAGGAGCACAGATTGCATCGGTTGACAGAGTTTGTCAGCCAAGACCACAGTTGGGTTTTCCCCCCCCCTTCCCTGTTTCTTTCTTTTTTTTTTTAACCACACTAGTCTATACCATGCACAGATTGTCTTTCAAATGAGGAATGTTGCAAGAACACTCCATAGCGCATACAACTGTTAAATTGGCACTGCTGTCACTAAGCCTGTGTCAGCACTTCCAATCTAAGTTGCTATTTTCAGGAGTTTAAAATTCAGTTACATGAGCTGTTATGTACTGGCACTTCATGCACGTGGCCCTTCAGGGAAGAAGGTTATTCTGAACTAGAGAAGCCTGTGTTGGCATTATGGGTGAATTTCTGTGTGTGCATGTATGTGTGCAAGTGTCCAAGCATTTGCATGTTTTGAAGGCACATAGCAAATTTTCAGGTCTGACCACGGAGTGCCGTTAAACTTTTAGAAAAGCAAATAAAAGATCTCATTATGACAGCTACTCTCCCCCTCCTTCTACAGATGTCAACACCAGCCTTTTAATATAATGTTTATCTAAGCTCTTTTGATTTTTAAAAAGAAAAGTGAATTGTTGATGAAGCTGGTTAAGTCCAGTAGTCACGAGACAAAACTCCTTACAAGTTAAAGAGAAAAGATCTGGGGATACATTTTAAAAGAAAAGCATCTGCAGACTGTGTGTGCACTAGTGAACAAAACTACAGACAAAAAGAACAGACGAGCCCACTTACATCCTAACAGAAACATAAATTCTGCGCACTAAATTATGTTTAGGCACCACTGTTTTAAAGTATGATCCTGATTTTATTCATCTTTCTGTGCTCTCATGGAAACACTTTCCCTGTAATGCTTTGTCTGAGCCCCGGTTCAGCCAGCATTCATGCTCAGCCTTAAGTAAGTGATCTCAGTGCAACTATTTTATGGAGGATACATCCTTAGTGGCTTGCTGGGGCTTTTATTTTACATCACCAGCAAAAGAGCATCTCCCATTTATTTTGTTTCAGACACAAGGATCCCTGTGATCTATCAAATCACTAAGATGTATTTTTTAAGACGAAAAGATGACAAACTGGGACTCCCACCTTTCAGTCATGGTGCTGAACTTCCAATTTTCCTTCCCACAAATGTGTGAATTAAGGATGGTGATGGCTTTAATTTGGTTCCTCTGGCTTTTCTCAAGTTGTGACAGCACCCCAATGCCTTTTTTTTTTTCTTCTTTTTCTTTTTCTTTTTTTTAAATTTAAGTGTGTCTGGATCCATTCAAGGCAAGGGAGGAAAAGCTTTGCTCACATATTTAGATGAACAAATGAGTTGAAGAAACCCAAGAAAAAGATGCAAGGGGATTATAATGTGTAAACCTTCAGTGTACCAACTGCACTATTGTGGAGGAGGAAAGTCAGGATTCTGCTTGGCTAATGGAAAGGAAAAAGAGCAATAAGGAAAAAATGAAATTGCAGAGGTCCCAAACTGGTTTAATGAAGGGCTTGGACCTACCTTCCTTGAACACCTTGACTCTCACTGACAAAAATCAGGGATTACAGCAGCATCGAGCAGATTACAAGAGCGGTAGTGGACCTGCAGCTTCACAGCAGGGCAGGAGTGAAACAACACCCTGCTTCCAGGCTTTCATGGGCACACACCTGAAGTTAACAAAGCACTTCCTGACATCTGAAACACAAGCAGGACATAATGGCTTTAGTTTACTTGGGAAAGGGGAGTGTTTTGTGTCTGGCCAGCCTCCGGATGGTCCAAGGAAGGAGAGAGGAAGAAGGTGGTCAAAGCTAAGAACACAAGGCTTGTCCAAATTCAGAGCTCCATAGCTCTGGTCACAGATTCATCCTCATGTTGGGTCTTGCTCAGTGCACATTCCCCAAAACCAGCATCCTTACTGTTCCTGTCCCGTTTGTTTCATGAGAACCCACTTTGCTGAACTGGGCCCCACCTCAACAGTGAACATCCTGCTCCCAGGCTGGTCCTTCCTCTCCAGCTAAACAAAATCTCCTATTGGGCTGAACAACATTGTCCGGCAAATGCTGGTTTCTCCTAATAGCAAAGAACAGCTCCTAGAGTTTTCAAAGCTTTTCTTCTTTTCCCCTTACCCTGTCTGTAAACAGCATAAATTAGTAATCAAAAAGATACAGCCCTCTGAATCTTTTATGATGGTTGAGCAAGAGAGAAATTTGCAGACCAAAGTCTCTAATATACATATATTTGTCAAGGTCTTCTTTGTTTTAGGAGAAGAGTAAAAAGGCTGAAGACTTGTCCCTTCCCCTCCCCTGCTCTTTGTGAGTTAATTACAATCTGAATGAATTGTCTGTCTCAGGGTCTTTCTTCAGGGCACTTTCTTGCACAATACCAAAAATCTACAGATTATCTCCGAAATCTCTTTTATTACTTGGTTTTAAAATATCCACTTGTAAAGAAGTTATGCCACAGCCCCAAATAACTGCTGCTGGAGCACACATGGACACATGATCCTTGATTCCTTCTTTTTGCTCATTTCCCAGAGTCAGCATATATGCATGTATGTGTACATACTGTGTGCATTGGATTAGGCAGATCTATCTATAAAAGGCCTCTTGGGGAGGGAGGCCACGCTACACATTAATAACCAATGACCAGCCCTTATTCTCCCAATTTAAGAAGTTTGGAGTGACTGCTGAGACTTTGCTCTGCTTCAGCTTGAGGTCACTCCACTTGGCAGGTGGCACTGGAATGCTTCAGTTATAGAAACCCAGGGGAAAAATGGAGCGAGGGATGCATGATCCTTTCCACACAGTGTCTGTGTCCTGCTTCCTAAAATCTATGGCTCCAGGATTTCTTGACCTGCAGGTTCCACCTATTTCATTAATAACGACCAATGAACCTCTTCTAATAAAGTTGCCTAATCCCATTATTTTATTTATTTTGAATCAATTTATTCTTCAGGTCTCCTCAGCATCCTGTGTCGATGATAGGACAATTTCATTATATGCTGTGTGAAAAAGCACTTCCTTTTGGTCTTGTTTTTTTAAACTCCCTGCTTTGACCATTTCTGGGTGCCTCCTCTGGTTTGTATTTCCTTCATTCTAGGCTGAATGAACCACAGGGCTCTATGGGACCAGCAAAGCCCACACACAGCAGTCAGAGAGGAGGAATCTCAAGTCACAAACTACAGAAGGTATTGGTGTGAGAGAGATGCTCTAACCGCTAAGCACAGGTACTGCAACCCCTCCAGCTTCGACAATTGTGACAGGACCCTGACATGATAAAACTTCCATCATATCCCCGTGCACAAGACTGTCACAGTAGCTAAAGAGTGCAACAGCATGGATCTACCACAGGCTCAGTCACCCAAATGCACAAACTTTGTGAAAGTGGGGGGGGGCGGGGCAGGGAATGAAACAGAGAAGTGGAAAGTAAAATTTAAAAAGCCTGAGTTGCATAGATGTTTGAGAACTGGTTTGCAAAGAGTTGAACAGGTGCTTCCCTAGCATAAAAGAAATAAAGGCACCATTCCTGGGGTCAGGTTCTCAAGCACAAACATTAGCTTTATGGCAAATTACTGGCAAATGTGGATGTACATTGCTGGTTTGGAGTTAAGTAACAGTGTTCATGACAGTGCTGAACAGAGCAGTTCCCTCAGATATACATGTGCAGAGAAGAGATGCATCCTCCCCATTAAGCACATGCAAGCCCACTTCAGAGCGAATGATGCTTTTCCCAAGAACTCCTGAGAGAAGGTCTGGCAATGATGGCATCTGGCCTGGGAGAGCTTCCCTGAATTTCATCAGGTTTTTTACATGTTTTAAAGGCAGGATGAATTTTACGTCCTTTAGTGCATCTTTTTAAAAGAACTGTCTTACTAGTTTCATTTTTCCAAATTGGATTCTTTCTCCACGAAAGAGGAAAGAGTCGGGAATGGCATGGGCAAGGTTCAGTATTTCACTGAAATGGAATAATGGCAGAACTGGAAGTCTTCTTTATTATAAACTAAACACTAATGTATTGAAGACTAACCGTATTATTTTTTCTTGGGTTCCGACTCACCCTCACTCCCCCCCCCCGCCCCTGATGTTTTGCTCCCAGCTATGTGATTGCTTTGGTCAAGTTAAGTGTGATTATTCAGAAAACCAGACTTCAGTCACTTTCCAAGTAAGAAGAAATTGTACTGGCTGCAAAGGTATCAATATTTCATCAGGTCTTTGTTCAGCACTGGTTTTAGCTTTTCTTAATGGTGCACTTTACCAGGCAGCTTTTTCATACATCATTAAACAGCAGCTATAGCACTTGTGCCCTGTTTCTGATTTACCGTAGATAGTAATGTTTAAGATCACATTAAACACCACACATGCTCTCAGCTATTTGAGCAACATCAGAGTAATGAACAGTCAATAGTCTTACTAAATTAGTACCCTTTGGAGCTCTCATTACTGAATCAAATAAGTATCCTTGGTCCTCTGGTGGAGGCAACTCTAAAGTGAAATCATGAATTTACTGTCTAATCAAAACTTAGGGGTTCCTTTTCCCTTCTGACTTTCAAGAGTAAATCATATAGATTGTGTAGAATAGATCTCATAATTCCACCACCCAAGTCCTGCAAGACTCTGCTTAATAATTACCATTAGTGATTGGGAAAACAAGATCCAGCCGCATGCTAATAAAATCTGTGAGGGAGTCGAAGGTAGAAGAGTTGTTCTGGGGTTACAGATTTTCAAACAAGAAAACAGGATGTGTTCACTTTCTAGTTCTGCCAGAGACAAAATGCCACATAACCTATTTGCACCTCTGCCTCCTCTCTCCAATATGAAAATATCAAAGCTTCCTAATCTTAATCTGCTTTTTACACTATCTGTGTAGTAACACAGGAAATGTTTTTTACAGTAAGGACCCAGCACCACTAATTCCTCATTGCTAATGTCTAAAAACATTGCCGTGATTAACTGCAAGAGTTCTTTTAACTAGAAGGAAATAGGAGGCAGGACTCAAGATAAAATACAACTAATCAGTAAATAACTTGCAGACCCTGGCCAAGATTTTCCAAACACAGAAACCTGGCACTCAACTCCCTGAATCTAACCATGGAGCACATTTTCATACTGGCTGATCCACCAGCCAATTCCAAGTTCCTGGTACCTAAGTATGCATGTGGATGCCCGACTTCATGTTCCCTTTTTATTTTTTTAACTTGTAACTCCTGCATAGGCATTAAGTGCTAAGCATTTACACTCATCTCCATAGAAACAATACAGGACTCTTGAAAGAAGGAACTGTTCCATACAAACTAGGAAGCAGACACTTTAGGAAAGCTGTGTCATTGGCCTATGGGACAATAAGAGAGGTAATAGAATTTATGCTAAATTTAGAGGATATTATATTTTCTCTTCCTTGTCTTCCATTTGCAAAATGTATCACCTACCAATAACATCATTAGCCTTTCAAAGCGTCTACGATTCCTTGCGAAGAAAACACTGTATTTTTTTAATGAAAATTTATGTTTCAGGAGATGATGCAGCCTCAATATTCTTTACAAGCCACTGTTCTTACTCTTAATACTAACACTCTTTTAATCAAGTTGCCCAGTCTTACATAAATAAGTGGTGTGAGGGTTGTATTTAAAGGCTAACCATGCCTGAGCAGCATTTACACTTACCATAAAATGTGGGAAGTGCTTTCAGTTCTACAGAAAGAATTACAAATTTCTGAGTTAATGTCCCCTATATCTTTTGAAAATCCCCTTTTGCTTTCTATCTAATCCCAGCAGATGACAAACAGGATGAGATTATAACTGGGGCCTCTGTGCTTAAAGCCAGTCTCTGAAATGTTGGACCCCAAATTAGCATGAAGCATGCGGCACTGTGTTTCATAGTCTGGGGGGTCCCTACAAAGCTTAAGGGCAAATAATGTATCCTTCTGTCAAAGGCACTGGCTGCTGAAGATTTCCTTTTGTGGAATACACCAGCGTGTCACAACTACCTTTAATTGTGTGATGTCATTAGGGCCCCAGACACAGCCCTGCTTTGATCCTCATTATCACCCACCTCCCCTATAGTTCTCAAAGGAAATTTTCATTGAGGTTTTGCACCTGGCAAACCTGGACTTCCCTAGAAATCCCAGCCTACTTATTTGTTATTCAACACACAAGCTAACTACTTACCATTCAAGAGCCTACACAACCCAGTTTTGTGTTTCACCTAAACATTTAGAAGAAAGTTCAACATTTTGATTCCAAGAAGCCTTGACAACTGCTTTATTCTCTGCACAGACATAATGTCTGTTCCACCAGTTTTTGCCTCCTAAAAATCACATGCTTTCTCCAAGTCTACCCAGCAACTGATCAGAGAATTATTTTTTTTTCCACAGGCACATATATAATATCATCTGCATAAACCACTCTGCAGTTGCCTGTCTCCCCTTTCAGTAGTTAGAGATACAGCAAAATAGAGCAAGGAAATGCAGTTTAATTTTTTTTTAAATAAAATTACATTTACCTTTGCAAACTTTTATTTACATTTTAACCTTTCCATCCCTTTTTAAAAGAGTCTCTTTTCTGCAATAAGTTAAAAATGCAGCATTTCCATATGAAACTGAAAACGAGTATTTACCAAAACAAATCACATTTTCCCTTGCCTTTTCCACAGTAGGGTCAAAACACTGTCATGACCAACTGCACGTGCTTGGGCATGGTGGGCTGGTGATGGAGAGCTTTTTAAAACAGAGAAAACAAACTGTTTCCCAAACAGTCTGACTAGTCTGTTTAGCCAAAACCACACAGCAATGCAGGTGAGCTTGCTCAGAGCTCACACTTTGGAGATGAGCAACAAAGCTGGTGAAGGGTCTAGAGCACAAGTCTTAAGAGAAGCAGCTGAAGGAGCTGGGTTATTTTAATTTGGAGAGGAGGAGGAGAGGGGAGACCTCACTGCTCTCTACAACTACCTGAAAGGAGGTTGTAGTGAGGTGGGTGCTGGTCTCTTATCTCAAGTAACAAGTGACAGAACAAGAGGAAACAGCCTCAAATTGTGCCAGAGGAGGTTTAGATTAGATCCTAGGAAAAATGTATTTACCAAAAGGGTTGTCAGGCGCTGGAAGAGGCTGCACAGGGAAGTGGTTGAGTCACCGTCCCTGGAGGTGTTTAAAACACGTGTAGATGTGATGCTAGGGGACGTAACTTAGTGGTGAACTTGGCAGTGCTAGCTAAGTGGTTGTACTCAATGATATTGAAGGTCTTTGTCAACTAAACTGATTCTATGATTCTTTACAGTAACTCCTCCTTAAGATGTAGTTTATTAAAAGGAGGGGTTTGAGGCTTCCCCAGATGCCCTTCACTTCACATTTTCCCTTCGAACCAGGAGGAGTACTAGACATTAGAAGATGTTTCTGCAGAATGGAGCATCCAGCAGAAGCATCAGAACTGTTTCAGAAACCAGCCTAGCGTAAAGCTGTGCAGTTTTGGCAGCACACTGGGGCCATGTCAGGATTACCCTAGGTCACCACATGAAGAATGAGGTCCAGGACTGCTGTTCCCCAGCGTGGTGCGCAGTACAGCTGGGCTCAGAGGCTCACAGCTGACGAGAACCATGTGCTGCAACAGGATTTCACCCAAAGTGCTTTGAAGTAAAAAGAAAGGTATTCCTGACTACAGAGAGCTTTGATGAAGCCAATGCAGAGGAAACAGACCTGATACTTCTCATAAACAAGGAAGTTGGTTTTCTTGCCTGCATTTGATTGATTTTGTCATTCACTTGTGATTCCTTACTACTTGCTCCTGTACAAGGCTTAGTTAGAGAGTCTAAAAGATAGCAATGCCTTAAGTCCTACAAAGACACATACCTTTAACTTTGCAGTAGCTGTTTCTCAGTTCTAGATTCAATAGACAAAATAGCTGCACAAGCCTTTGGACATTTGGGACCTTGAGTGTTCACAGTTCTATTAATAGCACAGGCTAACCCATGAGGACAAATCAAGCTAGGGCTTTTGTTTAATTTCTTTTAACTACAAAAAAACCAAAATAAAACAAAAAATCCCTAAAGTACCCTTTATTATCACTCTTTTTCAGAGATCTCCCAGCACCACTTTTGCTGGCTAAAGGCTGTCTCTCCTGGCATGCAAAACATCCCTTTTGAATTCCCTTGGCTTATGCAGACATGCAATTAATTAGAGAAAATGTAACAGTTTCCTAACCTTCACTGGTAGGAAGGTTCCCGTTTCCTTCACCCTAACACATAAATCCATATTTGCTCTTCATCTGACAAGCCTGTGAAGGGATTATATATCCTTACAGGACTATCCAAGGTTCTACATATCTCTCATCCTGCTTAGCAATCCCAATTGTACACAACGCCTAAAGTTTCAGATCCATCAAGCTGTCATTCCTGCTATCCGCATGTAGAGAGGTTTTGGCTTCAGTTTGAAGTTTATGAGCAAGATTAAATCAGTGCTAACATCAGGTTCACATTTAATTCTTTAGAATAGCCGTGTTCTTACAAGATTTTAACCTCAGAAAGACAAGAAGTCTGGGAGATGAGCTCCTCTCATGAGGTTTCTGAGGTCTGTAATGGTGGAAATCTCCTAGACACATCCAGATGATTTATCCCACCTTACAAATACAATGAAAAGCACAAAGGATTCTCGTTGTCTCACTGAAAGCTGTAGGAATACAGATCTACAAACATAAAACTCCCACCATGTAAATGCAGGCAAGCACAGGATTTGGGGGGTGTCAGGCCCATTCCTAGTTCTAAGGTGCCAATGCTTTTCTGGAGAGCGTGATATATTAGTAGGATACAGCACACTTTTTTCGTTATTTGCTATGAAAATTTGTATGAGATTTAATATTCCTTTTTATTATTGGTTGTAAAATGTTGTTTAAAAACTTAATAAAAAGCCAAATCTAAAAAAAATACTTCTGAGCCAAGTTCATCCAAAGTCTAAGAAAGACACCTGGGAGGTTACTGCAAATACTTTCCAGCAATATACATTCATGCATTCATTCCCGTTTTAAAGGACTTGGATTCAATTATGTTTTCACCTTTTCTGTGTTTTCTTCCTGTCAGAGTTCTAGTGAACAAGTTTGCTGGTAACAGTATTTTCAGTGACCTCTAATGAAGTACTGAAGAGCTGTCTTGGAAAGTGTTTTAAGTACATTCACTATGAATATTCAAACTAGATGCCTGCTCCAAAATACTACATTTATCTAGCCAAAGAGAAGTGACGCTTCATAGCCTGTTTAGACAGTCAAAACTAAACATCAGACCTTGAACGTGTGGCACACACAGGGAACAAGGAGCAGGTAACTCATTACTCAGGGAACAGATGCACTTACAAGAGCCATGGAGGCAATTTTTGCCTGCCCCTGCCACACCATGTAGATGCAAATCAGAACTATCACACCTCACATATCTGTGGAAAAGGATCATACCTTCAGGAGAAAGAAAACAGGAGGCAGAATAAATAAGTGGTTTATGCCTAATATCTAGCAAAAGCCAAGCTGAGGCATATGTGGCAAAACCTACAGGAAGGTGAGTCTCCCTGCAGACTTGGGCTGAATGCTGATGCCACTGAAAATCAGAAGCCTGCTCATTCAGGGTGAGCAGCCAAAGGCAGCCAGATGTGCAAGCAAGAAACACTCCCATATGCATCTCTGGCTGCAGAATATGGCCCACTAGTCCAGATTATAGCTAGCCTGAGGATTCCAACACTGAGGTGGGTGTTCATGCTCTTGTTTGAAAGGTGCATTCACTGATAGAACGACCTGCCCTGCCTCTGTGTGACTCCATGGAGGAGCCAGGTTCAGGTGGGCAAGTATCCATGCTAACTTTATAGCCACATCTGTAACCTTTCGGGGCACTACATTCTCTTGCCAGATTGCGAAGACAGAGAAAATAACCTACTGTGTGTGCTCAAGTCAGAAGGGCTGAATGTACACACATAGAGAATGTCGGTACAAAGGGTCAGATTGTCCAGCTGTTGTGTATGAGCCGAACTCCACAACAGGGTTCCCTAGTTTTCAATCTGGCCCATGAGTGATTACAACAGGGTTCAGAATAATTTCCTCAGCTCAAACTGTTTACCCTCCTCATGAGAATGAGAGGTGGATTGAACTATCCAAAGGAAAAGGACAATTAAATGTTGTTCAGTTAGTGATATACAACTCTATCTCACAGGTTCATGTACCTCAAAAGGCATTTTTGGATACCACTCTCCAAACCACTATTTTCACTTTGTGTGTTCTGGGCCAGAATGTTGGCTTTGAAGAAGGTATTGTAAACACCAAAGAAAATGTCCAGGAAAAGGCTGTCCCAGTGGGATCCAGCCACTTTCTAGCACAGATTAGATCAACTTGAGAAGTCAGCTACACTATGCTGGCTATAAGAAGGCTCCCTGTAAATTACCTGATAAACGAAGACAGAAACCTCTCCAATCCCTAATGGAGTCCCTCATGCTGGACTGTTGAGGGCAAGACACGTGTATTATGACAGCTGTGTGCTATTTAAGAATCTTCTAAATGGAGAGTATCCATTGCTACCACATCCATCACATTTAGGCTTTGAAAGCACCTAAACTAGGCTGCCGCTCTGATGAGCCCTCTGGGCAAGCCTTCCTCTTTCTGCCCTTTGGCTGTGCTGACCCCCTTTTGCACTGTAAGATGGATAAAAGCTGGCTAACAGCCTGGAAAATATAGCTTCAACTTAGTTAGTGCTGTATCTCTTCCATCAGCTGGACAGATCAAACAGATACTGCTGGACAACTGATTTCTTTTAGCAAAGATAGTTTAATGCAGGTTTGCATCCCTCCTCCTTTATCCTTAGATAAATGGCACGACAGAAGGCAAAATTGCTTCCTGTCCTCCAAGAAAACCTAATGGGAGGAAAAAAATCGAATATGTTCATATCATTGCCAATAGCTGTATTAACTGCAGTTGCAGCAATATGTTCTGGATGAAAAGGACAAGAGATAAAAGTAAGCAGATATATTACCTCCCCATCTCACGCCAGATGGGCAGATTCTTTTCTCAACATGTTCTCCTGAAAGTAGTGGGCATGTCTGCGGCCCAGTAGCACAATCTCAGCAAAGAGCAGGAGTCTGATTCACCTTGCCAAGTCTGGATGCCTACAACATCGAGAATAATCTCTGAGCAAGCTGAGGGGACTCATTTTCTATTGATGGGAGCCCTCATCCTAAAGCAGACATCTATATCAGATTGAATTGACCACAGAAGTTCTGTCTTGCTTCCTTGGCTAAGCAAGAAGTCTAGACATGACACCCCTACAAAGGCATGTCCAACAAATGTGCCCAAAGGTAGGTGAGATGATTGCTACTACAGGTATTTTATGTATGGAGTTGACGGTCAAAAGATTAACCTTAATTAATTTTGAATACTGTCATTTGTCACAACTATTTTGAAAGACAGAACAGCTAGGAAGTATCTCACACTTTTTATTCCTAAAAATAGAAATAAAAAATAAAGCCTTCCCAGACTTTGCTTTACTGGTTTTACTTCTGTTCCCTGTTACTTCTGGCTGCGCCAGAAATAACCTGTTTTTTCTCATGATACCTAATTAACCTCTCTCATGATATGACTGCTTTTGATGATGTCAGCCAGTGAATGAAAATGGCTCCTAATATTCTGATGTTTTCTGTTAGACCCAGAGGTAGCCCAGAAACACAGATATAAGAAGAGTTTAAACATGTAATTACAACTGTATGTCCAGACAGTTTTCTAGCTCATGGCTGAACTGGGCTGATATACTACACTGGTATTTTCCACTGTGAAATAACAGAGCAAAACAGTAGCAACTTAAGCAGTCAGATTCCTCCCCCTCTCCCCTCACCTTCAAATTCTCAATGTACCTATCTTGCATTTCTCAAGTCCATTTTCACCATGTCAGCCACCCACCCCCTTCCAGACAGCAGATTTCACTTTCTTTTTTTACTTTGAAGAAAAACTGTCCAATTTTATCCCAATTTTATTTCCTCCAAAACTGGAGAATTAATCCCAAGGGTGATGTGATGTCCAGTGACTTCCTGCTAAAAATGAAAGTGTTTTGCAAGCTTGGACAATGATTGCTAGAAGCAAGGGGCCAGATTCACCTTGGCATTGCTCTATTTCTACACTACCATAATAGCGCTTTAATCAACAAGCAGAACTGGCAAAAAGCACTGATGCATCAGGCCCATCATATAGAGTACACCCACTTAATCAGGTAATCAACTTAATCAGGACACTTCCCAAGGAACCAAATTAAGCCTAATGACACCAAGTGGCAAGGACTGCTGCTTAATTGGGATAGTAATTCTGCTTATGGTAATTGGGATGCCTGCAGGTGATTAAATGGTACTGAGCTAAGAAGATACCATCTCTGTGATGCTCAGAGACTGTCAGTGATTTATCTCTTCTCAAAAGCCTCTGTCAACAGTGGATCAGCAAAACAAAACTTCTATAATTCTCCTGTTTGGGCACTGTTTGAATAGAGCATTTCAAGACGGAAACAGGAACATAGAAGTAAAAGGGGAAAAAACCCTAGAGATTCCTTAGGATAGACTGAATGGGACACTGAAGCTAGGGACAAAAACTCCAACAAACAAAAACAAAAGAATCAAGACAAAATCGATAAATAGTGAAAGATCTTTGTCTGGGGGAGACATAACTTCCAGTCATTAAAAGCTGCTTTCTGCCTGCCTTTCAAACATGCCTGTAGCTGATATTTCACAGCATAGTGAAATGGAATCACTCAGATTCAGGGAAAATGAGGACTCTTACAGGTAAGAAGACACATGTGAGGAGCAAAGGAGGGGTCACAAAACTGCTTCACATTATTTCACATCCTATTTTAGATCACAGAAACAAACGATCTCTGAAGTACAGAGACAGCTGACTTGCAAACTGAAAATATTTATTGTAAAAATGATGTATTTTAACATTTCTAATTGCTATTCAGAGTAGGTGTGAGATGTTGTAAAGTTAAAACCTGTCCTTCCTTTGAAATGGCTGTTGGAAATAATTAAGTTCTTCTGGAACTAGGTTGCTGATACAACAGCTGCTTCCAGAGTCCTCATGCAAGGCATGGAGGAGCCATATCTTCAGAGTTCAGGCTTAAATAACTGCTTTAAAGTGCTTTTTACTTGCCAGTGGCCACTTTGGACCATGCAGTTGGTCAAAATGCAGGGTGTTGCAGAGTATTCCATTTAAGAAAACATGGGGATGTTGGGGATGCAGTGCATTTTCTTTTACACAGCTTGTTTATTTGCAAAAATGGAAAACAACTTGGTTTGATTCACTTTTCCTCATTCTCCCTTGTAACGTTTGCCTAGCCACCAAAACCTCCACAAATTTACAGCATGCCTACAACTCCTTTCTTCATTGTTCTACACTGAGATACACACCTGGTACTTCCCCTGCTCACCTACCCAAAACAGTGGACATGAATACTCCCTGGTACAGAACCCTTGGGGAGTACTGCTGCATCACAAGCTGCATGTCCCTGCAGCCATCTTGAGCAAAGGACACTCCCTAAGCCCTCTGCCCTCAGAGAGCTACCCAAGTGAACAACAATGCACCTTGGGATTTTTTTGCTTTAGAGCAAAGAAAGTCCAATTCGAACTAAGATTTGCACCCATGTCTCTCCAAAATACATGTGTGTAAAGGAGAGTTTGGAGTACACAGTTTCAGAACCAGATTTTTGCCTGAACTGTAGCTCCAGATCACTGTTGCAATCTTGTCTACCCATGCATATCCAGAAGCAACCAGAGGGAACTAGAAGCTGCAGAAAACAACAATTAGAAGTGGGGGACACTTCACCACGTTTGTGTTTGACAGCTGAGATCACCTCCTCATAACCAGAGTTCACCAGTGTTGGAACCAAGGAACCACACAAAGGATGCCTGTTGAATGCTTGTAACCTAAGCCCAGACGGATTTGCATGTTTACATGTGCATTACCTGGTTTTCATGGCAATCCGCACTGCTGA
>NW_009952566.1:2706382-2741803 GCF_000747805.2 Chaetura pelagica
ACCTAGCCAGAGAAATCCTTGTGCTGCATTCATCATATTCACAAATTGTCTCATTGCTGTAGCTTGATGGTGTCCCTCGTATGCAGTACTCCACTTTTCTTTCAGAAAGGCAGATTAGTACTTATTTGGCTGTTTTCTTGGGGGGTTTTTTCTGGACTTTGCTATGCCATGCCTTTCTTTCACCACACACTTCATGATTCAATGTGTTCAATATATACCTGTATGTTTTCAGGTAGGCTGTTCTTTACATGACACTTAGTACTGAGTATTACAAAGGATAACTGACTCTTGCCTCCATGAGCATTTAATCTGCTTGTTGATTTATTGCCCTGTCACCTTATTAGCTTCATTAGAGGAATGAAACAAGTGTGTGTGTGATATGAGAGTACAGGGGAGACTGAGATTCCTGTTTGCCTTTATCCCATTACGGAAATTCTCCAAAAAAGACCATCAATGGAAAGCTAAGAGAATGAAGCCCTAAAAGGTGAATTTTTAAGTCTCCAAGTGGACAGACTTCTGCCCATTTGTGCTTCTCAGATTCAGTCTACCCACAAAAAAGTCCCCAGAGGACTGCCAAGAGGGAACAGCTCTGACATGCTTCCAAAGCTATGGCATTTGTGTTTCCTGCTTCCTAATGACCACTCCAGTAGGAATTTCCCCTTCACTCCCTGCAGGTTCCACCAGGCTCCGGGAAGCAGCCAGCAGTTGCAAAGGTTAATTGTTCTTAACAGAAATCTTCCAACATGGTCAGAGAGGGAGAGAGAGCACCACTGCAGTTGTGTTTGTTGGGAGATGCAATTTGCCACGTGAACTCATCGACTCGGCTCCCCCACTCGCTCCCTTTTTCTCTGCTTTCGCCTGCTTTGCATCACGTCCAATGAAACCACTTACAGAGCAGTTGCTGGCGAGCCCAGCACGATGACCCCTCCCCCATTAGCACTTACAAAATACAATAAATAGATTCTAATAAATATATCTTCAAATCAAAACCATTTTGAGTTGCTTAACTGAGAGCGTATCTAGTCCTTTGTACACATATTTGTACAAAGTGTTGCCTGTAATTTTAAAGATGCTTGCCTCGGGGAGGTTTCATTTTTCCATTGAAGTCCCCTTGATTTACTGTACGCAATATGTTACAGCTTCCTTATTTGCTCCTTTGGGACAGTTACTGACAGTAAATCTCTATTAAAATATTCTTCCATATGGTTGCATGAAAATTTTATTGCAGTGAGCCTGAGGCTGAAGGTCACAGCTGAGTAGCTGCAGTTAAGCATTGCAGTCTATGGACTCTGAGGTACATCTGTTCTGGGAGCTGGAGCAAAATTAGAATTTTACTGTCAATAGCAGTTCTCCAAAACTAGTTCCATTTGTTTACCGTCACAGGCCCGTAGCAAGGCAGTACCCACCATATCCATGTTACAGGCCGTTGTGGCTACATGATTTAGGTCTCTAGCTCCAATCAAAAAAATTACAGAATCTGGAGGTCGTTGGAGACAGTCCCCAATGTATATTTCATTTATGAGACATGAAAATTTAATTTTCTCTCACGTGATTTGACTCTATCACTTGCTTACACGCTTTTTGGCGTGAGCTTCCCTGTTCATTGAAAGCTTTTCTGGGCAGTATATCACACAAACTTTATAAATGATACAGAAGTATTATTTTTAATCAACTACTTGCAAGCAAACGTTCAGCTACAGGAACACCTTGCGATAGCCTGCACAACCAGGTTGAGAAAGACTCCCATAATGTCACCTGGCTGTGTGGTTTGGGTGCCACCAATCTCTTGGTCAGTATGTCAGGCTCCTGTTGCAGAAATGCCCACGATTTGTACAACTTGGAAAGCTGTTTGAAAACAACGTTGCACACTGTGGAGGACCACGGAGTATCAGTGTTAGATTGCTCTAAACATTACATTTAGCAATTGCTGCCAGGGTCAGCCAAATGTTAATCTACTGCTTGTATTTGTTTGAAATAAAAAAGGAAACATCTAGGCATATTTCTAAACCCATCTTGTTTAGCAATATGACATCTATCAGAATGGCTCTGAGCCAAACTCCGAGGCTTTTCCAATATGTGGCGTAATCTGGAATTTCTAAGAGAGAAATCAAACCTAAAATGCATCTGTGATTTTAACCTACGTTAACAACATTTTTTAAAGGTTACAGCATCCAGTTTGATGGCATTGTGGAAAACTGCCAGGCGAGAGATCTGAGAAGGTCAGCAATGGAGTGAATTTTTGTGACGCTAAAGCCTGTTAGAGAAACGCAGTAATTTGGACAACAACCTCCCGGGGACCCAGGCTGGAGATGTCATAGAAGAGGATCTCACCACTGGTAGCGCTTGTCCTGACCTTCTGGGATAAAGGCAATTTTCTGAATGAAGCCATTAGACAGAAAACCTGGCAGGGGAGGTGGTGGGGAAAGGGTGACTTTTTATAGTCTGTTCACAAATGCTAATCTGCAGTCAAACTTGGATCACTGTTGCAAAGCAGTTTATTGAACAGGGAGATGTGATACCACCTTGGTATGTGCCAAACTACCCATTTTCTGAATGAAAGGATGGACAACACTGCATGCATGGCATCAGCCTGAATTCACAGTGTTATAGTTTATCTGAATGCAAGGATACCTTGGAAGCCTAACAGACTTTCTTTTTTTTTTTTTTTTTTTTTTTTTAACAACAGCTATTTCTAGGTTGATGTCCGTGCAAGAATGTACTTCTACTGCAAGTACATCTAAAACCAGGCATGGCATATACAGCAAATGTTAAATAGCTAGAATTTCAATTTCCAACCTCGCTATCAATTACTCTCTTAAAATCTTGTACGAGTTAACGAACTGTTAGCTCTCCACTGCAATTGTAGCACATTTCCACATCCAGAATACACATCTGGCACACCAGGAAGTCATCTCCCTTTTTGGTGGCCAAGCTGTAAGGCATGAAGCGTGGTTTGGCTTGATGCCTCAGTAAACTGCAGATGAAGATACCTTTTGAACTGGTGATCATCTCCCTCATAATATGTAACAGGTCTTGTCATACTGACCATAACGTGCTCCAATCAAAAGCAAGTGCCAAGTTCTGAGCTGGGAAGGTGCTGTCTTTAAGCAACTGTCTGGCTACCAGATACTGGCTCATGACGCATTTCAAATTAGATGGAAATGTATCTTTAAGTGAAGACATCTATCATGGTTTTACAGGTAAGAGTTAATACTAATTAGATGTTTTGGTACTCACAGGTTTAATTAGTTCACTTTAACCTTATTTTTCAAACTAGGACAGACATAAACTTGCCATAATATTTTACCAAAATAGACATGTACTATGAGGAAGGGAAACAAATTCCCCACTGTTCTCTCCCACGCCCTGACAAGCTGATAAAAATGGTATTAGGTGATTAAATGTAGAAATAAAAAAGGAGGCAGACATAATGATAAACTGTAATGAAGTTAAACAGCTGGCAGACTCCTTGGTGAATTTGCCACCTGATGACTTGTACTAAGACAATGCCCCCGGCTCACGGATCAGACAGCAGCCCTTGGTATACACACTGAACATTGCCTCCCATTCATTAATTGGCTTGATGGAAACTAGCTCTCTTGCTGTAAGGACAGAAAACATTGATTTCATATGTGTGCATCTGGGGAGAAAAAAAAAAAAAAAAGGAGCAATTTACAGTCCTCTAAAAACACCCACAGTAATGCAAGATTAATGCTCTTGATTGAACTAATTTGCAGACTGGGACTGGACATACAAACATCACTCTCATCCAAAAGACATAAAGGCTTTGCTTCTCTTTCACTTGAGAGGAATGCATTTCAAATTCAGATTTTGAAATACAGGAACTGTTATCAGAAAAGGTCACTTCTCACTGAGTTCCAGCATGGGGGTAAGGAAAACAAAGCTTCTAAATTGTATTTTAAGGAAAGAAGAATAACTGACAAGAAAGCCAATGTTATCACCACCTAATCTCCCACTGACAACTGAAATTCCATTTCCATTTATTGTTTATAATAAGTATCAACATGTCCAAAGCCAGAGCCATCCTTGGTCGCTGGCTGTATTCCCATGGCTTAATGTCACATCAGCACCACATGCAGAATATGCACAGCGGTCATGACTCTGCAAAGCCATCTGCACATATGCTGCGCATAAGCACCTGTCTTGTCCCCATGACTTCTCAAAGCAAAGCACATACTTAAAAATTCAGAAGCTCAGATGTTACTGTTGTCTGTACCTCCCATACTGCTTCCATTCCTACACAGAACGGGCTGCAGGGGCACGCAGGCCCCTGTGCAAGCTTTTGCTTCGCGTAAAGTAAATGCAACAAAATGGGATCCTTAATGGCTATTAACATAGCGTTACAAAGCACAATCACATCGTCTTACAACTACCTTCTCCATCCGCCAGATATGGCTCTCCGCTAACTTGGATCATCATGTTTGGCATGACCTATGAGCAAATGCTACTCTTTGCAGGGTTTTTAAAGCCATATGTATGCCTACTGACTCATGTTTTTCTCACTTCATCCGTGCATCTTTTTACAGATAATGGTGGTATAAGATGTTAGCCCTGGGGAAGGGGAAAAGCCTCATACTTTTTTTTTTTTTTTTTTAAATTATCTGCTTAATTAGGCATTGTCTTTTGCTATTTAATGTGTTTTTGACAAAAAGGGATGGCTTTTATTTGGTATTCATATTTGCCATACTAATGGTGCCGACTTCTCACAGATCAGCAGAGCAAGGAGCTTTGTTAAGTATCAACGAACACCAACTAACAACTTTGTACCCTTCATTCCCTCATCAAGTTCCCACCCTCCATATAAATAAATATTAAAATATTCGCAGAAAACAGTTTGCCTCTCTGCAGATTTTTTTTCTTTAAGTGTAAGCCTGCACTTCTCTTTCTTGGGACCTGCAGCTGGGAGAAGAGCTCAGCTGCAACCAGCTTGTGCAGCAGAACTGGAGTCTGCCCCAACAAACAGGACATCTCCATACCTGAAAAAGTTTTTATTTTAATATCTGAACTTGTTTCTTTCTTTCCTGCTTTAAACTTTTTGCAAATCCTCACTTCTTACCTTACATTCCTTCTCATCTGCTTGCCTGTTGCCTAAATATTATTTTTTGTTTGTTTATGTTTTATTTGCATCACTGTTTATTTTTCTTAAAAATGCCTTTCCCTTCAAATTCTATTTCAAAATTTCTCTGCTGCTCATTATCAGACTTCATTGCTTCTTAACACCTTATTCCTGACCCTTGCCCTGGCTCAGCTGTCTGCTCCTTTTCCATTCCTCACTTTCCTTTTCTGCTTGCTCCTTTTTGCCCCCAGTTTCCTCTTGATGGCCCAGGTCACCCTCTCCCTCCCTGAACTCGGGCATACAGCAGGCACCCGGCAGGGGTGGCCTCCTTCCCCCTCACCCAGACGTCTTCCCATGAGCACAAAATGCAAACGGCAGCAGAGGGGTCTTATACATGTGTATCAAAGCTTGATGCACATAAATAAAAGCAAGTTGGTGAGTAATTTATTTTCTCAGTATCTATTAAACACAGCTTAAACTGCCCTGGACATATTTAGTCTGGAAATGAGAAGAAGGTTTATAACCACGAGAAGAAAGACAGCCTCTCAGTAGGAGTAGTGAGGGCAAGAAACCTAAATGGTTTCAAGATGGAAGTAGATAAGTGTTTGAAAGACATCATATGATGTGGTTGCCTTCAACAGCAGGGGACAGGACTTGATGACTTAGGAAGTTCCTTTCAGTCTTAATTCTTATCTTCCTGTGTGGGCCAAATGTCACCCACAGCAGTCTGCAGACAAGCCCTACAGAGATGAGGCACAGGAAAGGTGGCCACAGGCCTCTGCCATCTGTAGTCACCATTCCAGCTCCAGTGTCCAGCTCCTATGCAAACTGGGGTGCAAAGAGAACTGGTAAGACTCGAGTTCTGCCATCAAGTCCTCTTAAGTATGTTTTGAAAGGATTACAAAGTGCCCAGGTCACTCAGATGTAACGCACTGTAATGCTCTCTCTGCTTTTCCTCCACACAGAAGATGATAGCAGCTAGGCTCTTTTTTCCTATTTCTGAAAAGTTGCCTGCCTTTGGCTGGGAAAACTCAGGCTCTGCAGCAGTCAAGTGATATTTGCTCCATGTATAAAGTTTCAGAGAAACTGACACACTGAACTACAAAGTAAAATTAAGCTAAAAAGCAAAATCCAACATCACCCGCTGGGTTCAGGCACATGCTTGCTTGTGCAGCGGCTGCAGAATTAGGGCTCACAGTGACAGCCCAGGCATGAGCTCACAATTAACTGCAACCAAGCCAGAAGAACTTAAGAAGGTACCTCCTCTTAGCTAAGCTGTCTCTGCCTGTAGTCCCCACTGCAAGCTCAAAATGTTGCCTCAGATCTTTATCAGAATGTTGATTTTCACATCTCCAGCGAAAGAAATATCAGCTGATATATTTTGCCTTGCAATGGAGGTAGGCTACCAGTGTGAACACAGACATGCAATAGGAGTAACTTGTTAAGCTGTTTTAGCTCACCTGCCTAAAACTGCTGCAAGTGTTACCAGCTGGGGATGGCATGGTCAGCAGTGATGCCTGGAGAGTGGGTTGACATCTGAGAGTCTTCTAAGACCTCCATAACACAACCCGCAAAGCCCTGTCAGACCAGCTCTGCCTGTCATTTATTATTTGCTCCTTTGCCTGCAGCTCCTTTTGAAGCTTTAAAAGCTTTTGGTTTTGATAGTAAAAGGGTATTTGTGCCTTGCCTGTGGAAACGTCAGGCCCTGTATTGTTCAGTCCACAATAAAATATGTGTTTCAGTTTGATTTATTGCTCTGAGTTTACTTTGCCTTAAGTTGGCAGCATTTCATGGTTTGGATTTTGCTGATGGCTTTACAGTTCCTTCTTCTGTATTAGGGCAGCCACTTTTATGTTTGTTATTCCAACTCCAGGACTATATTCAAAATGACTAGGAGTTGCAGTGTTTGAAATTTGATTATTTACAGCAATGCCTCTACTTGTGAAGGCATTTCCAGTAGAAATTGTCTGAAAGCAGACACATGGACTCAATCGAATACATGTTTTTAAAGTTACTTGTCAGAGGAGTGAATCCTTCTGGCCACTTCGGAGCTTTTAAGGGTTTGCTTTTTTACAGTGCAATTCTATGTAGTCCAAAACCCAAAAAACCGCATCACCGATCAGGTTTCTAAACGCAAGCCTGCCATGAGAGCCAACAGTAGGACAGTCAGGCCCAGGCCCTCCTCCCTGGGGTGGGAGTGCTGCACAGACAAACCTGTCACCCACAGCACCCAGTGCCATCCTCTGTCCTCCTCTCCTGCCAGCTGAACTGCATGAACACATCCGTGAACTCCCTATGACCAGAGCTGGCATGGGTTAGAGGCAAACCTGGCCAGCCAGCCCACATTAGTTTCTCCCCTGCCAATGTCTCTCAAAGTATCTATCACAGGCTTGCAAGCCTCCCCACAGCCCACACAGCATCCATGGATACAGAACTAACCTGGGTGGGTGAGCTTTTGTCCCGCTCCCCAGGCAAAACGTTTTGCTCTGTGTAGTTTAGCTTCCTACCTGCAACACACGAATGAAGATACCATGCTGCACGTAAGTGCCTTGAGAGCTGCAGCCTGGCACTGACAATTCCAAAGGAAATGAAGTGCCCTGAGAATCCATCTCAAGGCTCTGAAGTCTGTCACTGTATTACCATTACCTTCACAAATACAAATGCCTAGATAAAATCTAAGGAAACAGCCAACGAGGTCCTCAGAAGAAAATAAGAAAATCAACAGAACAGCTGGCTGGATATAAGTTGAATAAAAATGAGGCAAATGCAATGTTTCCAGGCCAACACAGGAAGATTTTCCTACAAGACAATAAGCACAATTACACCGTTCTGAAAATTTGATGTAAAGTTCACTGCAGGAAGATAATTTGTTGTTTGTCTTTGTGGGCTTTGAGTTATTTGTTAAAGCTGTCTCTTCAATGCACTAGCCCTTCTGACGCCTCCTAGAGTCAATGGGAATCAACGGGACTGGACACAGGGCCCATAGAGTGGAAACTGAAATTTGAAAAATATTTTCATTAAAATAATCTTCTCACTGGCTGGCAAATTCCTGAAGTCATAGGACAAACAGCCAGGAAAAGGCATAAATCCTTGGACACAAATAGAGTGGCCAAAATTCAACTGGATACTGGAGTTGTCAAAACACTCTCAGCAGACTCGGGACAGAGCCAAACCAGACCTTCAGCCTTTTCACTCCCAGGGGGAGCAGATGGCCCAAGACCTCACAACCAAAGTTCCCAAAATCAAGAGTACTCATCTCCCAGCAAAAATGAACACCAGACCTATGGAGAACAAGATTCCCTTCAAGTATGGCTAGCCTTTGATAACAGCAGCTTTCTTTCCTGAACTGCACACTTTTCTGTGGACCAAGAGAAAAAAAGGAGAAGAAACATGGTGGCAGGTGTATCTGCTTCATTTTCCATGCCCTTTTCTCAGCTGGTGATTACAACCTATGTGTCTCTTAACTTTTGCTTTCTCAGTGACAGTATAAACTTGAAGAGAAAATGGATAAAAGTATTTGAGCAATCCCCATAAATATTTCTTATCCACTTAAGAATATGGAAACATACTGCTTCAAGTCACAGGAAGCTGGTTTAATCATGCTGTTAACAAAACTTGCTGTATGCAGATCGGCTTTGAAGTAATGGGTCTAGCTGCCTTCCTTGGGTTCTTTCAGTATAGATTTGATCACAGACCACAGAAACTCCTTTGAGTTATTTCATATACCACACACAGTAAATCACTCATAGCTAGCATATCAATGATACAACTGACCATGATAGCTCCTCTGGAGCACTTACAGTTTATCACACCAATGGGGTTGTCACACACACTTGCAAAGCCTATGAGATAAACACCTGCATTTAAAAAAAAAACTTCACTGCACAAGCTCATGGCCATTTTGGAAATCCTGTAACTTTCTTTATCCTTGGCAATTACCATCCCATTAAGCATCTGCTAGACCAATGTCTAGCTGCACCATTCTGTCTGAGATACTAAGATGGGACTATCTTTATTTTTAACAAAAGAGTACTACCTTTATATGGATAAGGAAGTGTTTTCTTTGTCAGGATTTATTATTTATTCTGTGGTCACATCTTGGGGTCATGAACGAGAGACTTCCTTCACTTGCAGTTGAAATCCTACCCTGAAGCATTTATATGCTGCTTTTTCACATTCCATGCTTACTGCTTAATTTGATTTCAAATGGTGTATGTTACTACGGTTCCACTGAAGTGAATGGAAAGAGTCCAATTTACACCATGTAAGAAACTGGCTCCCCGCCACTGAAAAAGAGGCAAAATTAAACTTCTCAGAAGAATTTTATCACCACACTCTAAACCCCTGAAGATAACATACCTAGTGACAAAACCGTAACTGTGTTATTAGGAAGAGCGCGACACACTGTGTGAAATCCGAACAACAGCATTTCAGAAAAAGAACATGGGTCAACATTTTTGGCATGTAACATTTGATACGAGAATGACTCCCTGATTTCCTTCAGAAAGTAGCTTAACTTGCAGTACTCATGAACACTTGCAAATCCTACCCTGCAAATTTCCACCAGCCCTACCTGTTATCCTTCCATACAAGCCCATTTCATTCTGCCATCTTAAAAGCAGATCTCAGTGTCTAACTTTGGGTGCCCACTTTGAAGAAGCTAGGCATAATCTCCAATTTCATGGTTTGAAGCTTGAAACAAATGACTGACAAATGTAAACATGCCATAAATACCACAGTTTATACTCTTGCCTTCCACTTTTATGGAGACTGAAGACAAGGAAAAATGACCCCTGTATACTCAATACTAAATTGATATGCATTTATGTTAACATAGCAGGAAGCTGAAACTCCAGGCCACGTCGTTGTCTTTCTTAAGTAAAAGCATCGCATCAGCAATTCTGTTTACTCAATCCAGGGCTGCTTTCATTTCTTGCTTGTTTTGCTATATATTTCTATTGAGGGAACACTTTCTCAGCAGCTTTTAGTCACTTCTTAAACGCATTTTATGAGGAGACAAAGTCAAATCACTATTACTTAATTAACACAATTGTGAAGACTTCACTCCAGCTACACAATAGCTCTCCTGATCTTGCAGAAGGATGCATGACTTCATTATTGAGTATATTGTTTCCTATAAACATATAAAACCCCTACAATAACAATCCCATCAGCTGAAATGAAGTTATCTGAGAACAGAATTAAACTCTAAATGACCCTTTGCTCCACTCCATAGACCCCTATTAATAATTCTAATCTAATCAGTGTGGATAAATGTACTGTTGCAGCCTATGCCAGGCACTCTGCCAGGAGGTCCTACTGCAGTCCATCTGATTCATTCCAGCCTAGGGCTTCTCTGGAGAAGATGCATCTTGCGCAGAAAGGCCACTGGCTGACTTCCTCCTTTGTTATCTTTTAGTGGCAAAGTCGTGTCCTTGCAACTGATAGACGCTTTTCTTTGTAAATAACCCTGGAGTGACTGATAGAGGTTTTGCCAGACAAAGCCTGTAAATAGCTAGGCATTATTCATGCCAGGCCTGAGAACACTGTGTCACAGCTGACAAATTTATGGTAGATATGAGCTCACCTCTTCCACAAATATATACTTTCCCAGCAAATTCATCACACATTTTAATGGCCCCATACTGAATTTGTCAGCTGTCTGTCCCTGCACGTTGTTTCTTTTGGATTCCTGTCAAGGATTGTTTGTTAAAATCATCTCCCTCTTCCATCCTTCAGCTGCTAGCCCCAGGAAAGATCAATGATGACACATCTATTGATAATATTTTATATTCAACTATTTGGATCATAAATCATTTTAACAATGCTGATATGTTTATTGAGTGTCTGCTGGCATTGCAATTATATAGAAAGTGATGTCACCCTAAATCTTTGCTTTGCTGGATTGCTTCTTATTTCTTCCTTCCCACTCCCACATGACTTCATAATTAAAATAAGTCACTTTTCATTTTTGCATTCACACTTTAGAAGCACTGAGAACTTTGGCATTTTAAAGAAGGTGTGGAGTCCCAGGGCCTCTGTCCCCCATTAAAACCAAATGCACAAAAGCATTTCCCAGCAGTGTGTGAAGACACAGATTCAAGTCTCCACAGATCCCTGGCAGAAAGTAGGATGGAAAGAGGGAATAGCTGAAGGACACCGCTTTTGCTCTCTATCCTGACTGCAAATCAAGCAGAGGATTCCTCTCTAAGCTCTGCACAACTGGCTCTGTCACCAAGGCAAAGGGGCACCTCACATGGGAGAAGAGTGGAGAGAACATAATGAAATTTCATGGTGATCTGTCCTGCAAGAAGGCTCAGAGAGGCTGAAAATCTCATGCCAAGCCCTGTCCTGCATGCATACTCAGCAAGAAACCACTCCACCTGCAGATTATTACCAGAAATAATATGGAAGACTAAAAAAGTCACTGTTACTCCTGGTTTTGCTGTTCCCTCCCTGCACAGCTCCACTTCAGTGACTCCCAGCTGTTGCCTCCTATTGCACGGAAGGACCTGACTCTACTGTGCAGCTCTGTACATTACTTCACCTTTGAATTCATGACCACAACATTATGCAGTTAATATATTTCTAAAAGAAATATCTAGGGCTTTGCAATTCATTTAAGGCTGTTTTTCTTCTTAGTGAGCTTCTGTTATGTGCACCCAAAAAAGAAGAAAGAGAAGCCAAAAGAGTGCTGGCCAGCAGGAAAAGACACATTTGTTCCTTGAATGCAAAATATCTTTGATCATTAGAGAAGACTTGAAAGTAGAGCTTCTCCCAAAAGTAGCCAGCACATGAGATTTACACAATTTCACCAACTTGCTAATTTTCCTTCTTCCCTTCCCTTCCCTTCCCTTCCCTTCCTTCCTCCCTACCTCCCTCCCTTCCTTCCTCCTTTCCCTCCCTTCCGTTCTTCTCTTCCTTCCTTCCTTCCCTCCCTTCCATTCTTCCCTCCCTACCCTCTTTTCTCTGTCTCTCTTTCTTTCCCTGTAAACATATAGGAGGAACGATTGGGGTATGTGTGGAAGATTTTTATAAATGCATAAACACAAAGGTGAAAAAAGCCTGAAGCAGGTTTTCATTGGGACTCATATTTTCCTTTATGTACGAAGATACACAGAGCTGATTTTGTCATTACCAATGATGGGACACGCCTCTTAAAATATGCTTCGAATAAGCAGCCAACTACCTTAGAGGTGTTCCACTAATTTGAAACTTTTATGATCTGCCTTCACAAGCCTATAAAACTGGAAAAGAACTCTGATGAGAATTTCAGGCTGTACAGAAATATATTGAGAATAACAGCTTTTCCTGTGGCATACTGGCACATCAACATGTACATTTAACCTTTCTCATCACTTTCCAGAATGTGAGGCTTCTAAGGTCAGATCTCAATTTAAGTTATCCCAGTATAATATAACTGTCAAAAAATATTACTTTAGATCTACACAGACTGAAGCAAGAGCACAGCCTGGTCCTTGATTTCAGCTAGTAATCGGCCGAGAAAAGAAGAGCAAATCTGCCAAAAGAGGACATATTTAGAACTTCAGTGAAATCTGGATCTGGCTTCTGGGCTTGCAAGGGATGCAGATACATTTACTATCTGGATTTCACAACACATCTGAAAGACTTAGGAGAACAAGTATCACAGACAAGAAAAAATTCCTGGAGTGTAATTGCACTTTTGCTTTTGCAAGTTGCCTTGTTCACCCTGTAAATGTTTGAATGAATCTTGGCTGAGTCTCAGTTTTTTTAACAAAACCCCCAGACCAGACTATTTTCGTATGTTCTCTGGCTTTTTGCAAGCATTTTATGGTTTCATAACTCTGAAAGGTATTTTCCTGTTCCTAGTGCTTCCACTTCCCTTAGCACTGAAGGCTGAGATATCTTATACCATTTTTATCTTAACAAATTCTGGTAAAAAAGAGGGAGGTCAAGCCTTTTCCATTGGGAATGCAAAAGAAATGCACAACTTAGAGGGAGCTTAGCCTAAATTTGACTGAGGTCAAAAAGAAACTCTTTGACTTTTCTGGCCTCCAAACAACTGTACATTCCAGTATAATGACTGCAGGCATAAATCAGCCCTCAGTTATGCCTGTCAGATAACCCACCAGATATCTACTTAGCGTCATTTGCATTCAAGAACTTAATTTATGTACAGACTTTTCAGTACTATGCGCATATAGACAGATGACAAAACTTGATACATAAACTTAAAATAATTATGATTTTCTCTCTAAACTGTGTCTCCTGCTGTTGTGTGCAAGCAGAGGACAAACATTCCTATCTAAGATAGGTTCTTAGATCTGACTTTGTTGCTAGGCACTGTGAAGATACGATGGGAACGAGGCAGACCATGGGTTCAAAATGCCTCAGAAAAGGTTACAGGTCCACCTAGCTCTGGGCAGCTAACCACAGTGCCCACTTCAGAAGCCTAAATCATCTCAAATAATCTCAAAACTGCCTCTACTGCCATGAAGAGTCACAATGATCTAGCCTAGCTGAGACCTCCTTTATATTCCCACTACAGAGGTACCTGAGATTTAGGCATACTTTTTAACTGCAATAAATGAGATGGGATGAGCCTCACATACGTGATTGTCAGATGTCATTTATTGGGATATTGATGTCTAAATATGTGCAAGGATCTGAGACACCTATTGCTACATCAAGTCACCTTTAGAAATGTAGCTCTAAATATGTTCAAACCCATTTGCATCCAGGGTCTTGTGCTCAGAAAGAGGGTGCTGCTTTTCTGAAGAGTTCTTTAAAAAAAACAGATAAATCACAGGGATGCCAAAGTTTAGTTCAAACTCACTTCTAGGTACTGCCTTGACTCCATTCTCACTTGCAGAGATGATAATCAGGAGCCAATGTACCCCTGCCCATTTAAAATCTGGCTGGGATGAGGAACAGGCCCAGTACGTTTATCTAACAAAACACATTGAAAAGCATGAAGAAAAATGTTAACAATGATGACACATCCTTGCAAGTATATTTGATACATTATTTGGCTGTCTTTATTATCAGGGGAACACAAATGTCTCGCTCACCACAGATTCCAGAATATTTCAAGCATGAATGGGTTACTGTGTTTGTTTTTTGTATTCTGAGCAGTATCGTGTATGTAGCCACAGCAAACCCAATTCTCCAAAAGACTGTGAGAAACTTAATTTCCCCAGCAATTGTTTATATTCATTTTAGCTTATTCTGCTAAACTTCTCTGTACCAGTTGGGGATTAGATATTGCTAATGCTTCTGCACTTTAAAACACCGGAGTGACTGGGAGGAGGGGTTTCATTCCCACATTCACTTAGCAATAAACCAAAGCATGTGCCTTTGTATGATACTTCTGCCAATTCCATTATTTTATATACAAAATGTCATTATGTTCCAAAGTATTATAATTTCCTTTTTTCCCAGACAGCAACTGTCTGTAACACACTGTTTTGGAAGGGCTCCCTCCCAGATTTTGGGTATTCCCTTCACTTAGAGAACTGTTTCTCACCATAAAAACAAAGAAGGGAGGAAAAAAAAAACCACAAAACACAAAAAAACCCAAACAAAACCAACAAACCCTCTCCCCCCCAAAAAAACCCCCAACAAACCAAAACCAAACCAAATCAAACCAAACAAACA
The DNA here is from genome assembly GCF_000747805.2 of Chaetura pelagica. NCBI lineage: Eukaryota > Metazoa > Chordata > Aves > Apodiformes > Apodidae > Chaetura > Chaetura pelagica. The sequence goes on from NW_009952566.1 coordinate 2,721,099, forward strand.
CACAACAGCAAAACCCAGCAACAAAACACCAAGCAAGCAAGCAAGCAGAGTATTAGAAATCCAGGCATATAAAATCCAAGGTCACCTATTAGCTTTAGCTTAATTATTGATCTTCACTTGTACACTTTCCCAGGAACAATGTTTTAGAGGAACTGGCTATCTTTACACACTGGGTTATCTTTCGCATCTCAAACAACTGCTTATGAATGCGCTTTTCCAACAGGATGCAAGCTGTGTTTGATTTAACTCAATGTATATTTATGTGACAGAATCTAACCAAACTGGACTTTGTGCCATAACCATAATGTTTGCACAGTTACACCTGGGGAGGAAAGCCCTCCTACTAGAGTACTGACAGGATGCCAGTGGCAAGAAAGTTTACACAATAAAATCACGGTTTAAAGGATTTATACATCTGCCAGTAGAACAGTGATGACATTCCTCATTTACAAGCACAGTGCACAGCTTCAGCTGTGAGTAAAAGATGACGGATAAGGACAAAAAAAGTCCCCTGTATATAGATAACAATGTGTTTTATTCCATGCCCCATTCCTTCCTCCAGATCCTGAAGGGCACTTTGCTGGGAACCTGTCTTCTATATGGCCTTTAGATGCTTGTATGAGTGTTTTCCCATCCAGCATGGCCAGATGTGAACTAGTTCACACAGAAAACAGCAACCACAGAGTGGCATTTACCATGGTGCTGGGCCTGTAAGTACCACAAAACACTCCTTAGTGCAGTCAGTGGTTTCCATACAGATTTTGGTATTCTCCTTTACCCTTTTGCTCTCTGCCTTCCTTAATGGCCAAGATTTGCAGCCCCAGGGAGCAAGAGGAAGGCAACAGAGCTAATTTGAAAGGCTTCAGCTCATTTGAAACTCCTCCTCTTGGGAGACCACCAAAAAGGTCTTTGTACAGTTTGGGTCACAGCTTAATCATCTGGCCATTTTCATCTTTCCTGGTTAATCAAACTTCTCAGTCACTTCACCACTTTTGAGGCTACTCTTGGGATTCCTCTCACATAGGGTGATCACATAGGGAAGGCACAGCTTACCTGTACCTTGGCATCAACATCAAGGAGGCCTCCTTTTCAAAAGAACAATAGAGCATGAACAGCCCACACTGACTCCAGTGCCTGAACACAGACCCAAGAGCAATGCTGAAGGCTACTGGTTTTGAAGCTCCTGGCTAGAGCTGATGACCCCTTCCTTCATGAGCTGCTATCAGACCCGCATGCCAAGTACAGGTATCTGCACACAGAGTGTCAGGAATACGCTGATCTTCTTCTCTCCCAGCTGCCAAAGAGAGTGCCAGAAACAAACCTACTTGGAAGGGCAGAGGATGGAGAGGGGGAGATACAGACAGAAAGAAGCCAAGGAAAAGGCTGTTCAGTTTTCCTAATGAAAGTGTCAGGCAATAAAAGAGGGATATAGGAAAATACTGGGACTCACTTGCCTGGCCAAGCTCCTCTGAATCACTGCCTTGGGGAGGTGAAAATTAGCACTGCAGGAGCTCAGGGAAAACTCACCTGGCAACACAGCTCACTTGTTAAATGGTAAAGTGTCTGGTCCTCCCAAACCAAAAGAAGGATTAGGAGGGGAAAGAGAGTCCAGGAACCTGGAGCATCAGAACACAGTGATGGTGTGGGGAAAAGTGCTGAGATTATGCTGTGGACTTTCTTTCTTTATTGGATCACTTCCTTGTTCGCACCGAACAAGGCAGCTGGCACGTGGTATCTGGGAGTGCAGATGGATCAGCAATGTCAGACGTGCAGCTGTGCATATTTAACACACAGGGATCTTATTATCTATTTGCTGGCTAGCCAGCAGCAGGCTGATTTTGGAGGCAATTGCTCACAGTTGTAGAGAGAGAAAAATAGAGAGTAGTCCACAGTCATTAATCTTACACAACAGACTGTGCAGTATTAGAGCCAGAACTGCTACTCTCCTGCATCTGTCCCTCCCACTAGCCCTAAATCACTGCCTCTCAACTCCTCTCCATTACCAAGAAGAAAACTGTCTGAGTTGGAATTAGATACCACAACAGTGCAAGCAGCCCCGCCGCATGAAATGGCTGCTACCAATTTTTACCAGTTTCAGATCTCTAACAAGCCTTTGGTCTTATCATTGACCAGCCAGTGGGGAAGAAGGCAAAAAACCCAAGAGTTTTTAGGCTGGGCATTGCAATTTTCAGGTTGGGAATCAATTTCAGGCTCACAATAAGGCTCACTTTTGTGGAGCTCATTTCCTGTACAACTTGATTGGCACCAGAGGCAGGGGTACGCTGCACATACAATCATTCACCCCTCATTAGGCAAAGTCATAAGATTTCAGGTCTTCATTTAGCAATGTCCCTACTTTTAGTTCATTTTGAAGTTCAGCCCATCTTTAAGAGCTTTGCTGAACCACAGTCTAAGTGCCTGTGGGAGCCCGAACCCATGATCACAGTCCAGTTTTTCCTTTCCCCTTATAGTGGCAGCAGAATGGGATAGATCTCAAAATAAGCATCTAGCATGTTCTCAAGGCAGGGAGACTCAACAATAAGAAGAAATGCAAGAAATCTGCGGGGTTCTCTGCAGGAATAACAGCCAGTGGAAATAAACTCACAAAAAAATGCCTCCCAATATCAAATACCAAAATCAACTCACTTGCCATAAGTTCAGCTAATTTCCAGCCAATCAAACTTGTACACTTTGGCAACTGTGTTTTTGAAGACACAGCTTCAAAAATACCTGCTTACTGAGAAGACCATGTTTGTCTTAATGGTAACCAGCCATGTCAGGTTTGAGGTAAACACCTTTGTAGGCTCAGATGACAGTTTAAAATAAAGAGTGCTAAATTGTATGGTATTTAACTTCACCATATCAAGTAAAAGAGGTGGGTTTTTTTCCTAATGTGCAACTGGATTTAGAAAAAATATCTCCACCAGGAAACAGCCACAGGAATGGAGACACAAGCAGATATTATAAAATGGTCACAGTCCTGAAAGCATTCAGCATGTTTTCCAGTTACCACTGAAAAGTAGAAACCAGTCACACCTAGAAGAAATAATCTCAGAATTCAGCGAGTGGAGGGGTGGGGAGAAATCAAGAACTTTGCAACCAGAAGTGAGATGTTTTCAGTGAAAACATACCACTTAGAAGTGAAAGAGCAATTTAGAAATATGTGTAATAGTAGGTAAAGCCTGGGACCACTTAAAACTATTTGAACCTTTTCAGCTTTTTACTAGCAAACTTGTTCCATTACATGCAATGTAAAAGCAAAAGCCTAATCTCCCAGTGAACACTAACTCTAAAATACAAATTATTGCACAGAGAGAGAAGTGCAGTGAGAGACTTTGTGCCTGTGAGAGGAGGAAGCCTTAAGCCGTGTTCATCTGTGGAACAACAGAACTTTTTTGATTTCTCTCAACTTCCTGCAGAACACCCATCTGCTTTATCAAGACTGAAACTGAAACACCGGAAAGGCAGAAGGAACAGTGACAACAGCCGAGAGATCTAAGGTAGGTTCAATAAGAGAAAGCTTTACTGAACCGAAAACTAGCTTGGAAATGGCAAAAATAAAACCGCATGGACTTTGTATGGAAACTGAACCAAGAAGAACGAAGACAAGGGTTTGGAAGGATTGAAGCAGTCCCTGACAATGGCAGTCTTTTCTGGGACTGCAGGAAGAGCTGGCCTCATTGAAAAGGATGTGATTAAATAACTTAAGACTTTAATGAAAGATACTATGTTTCACTGGAGAGGAGCTAAGTCTCTAAGAGATTCCTTATCAGCCCATACTGCACAATGAAGAAGAGGTCAGATTCAAGTGGTACATTAGTCAAATACTACAATGGTATTCCAGCTCACTCTTTTTGATGAAGGCCACAGACAGTAATTACTAATGGATAAGAGAGGTTTATTTGATGGAGACCTGACATTCATTACAACAGAAGCAGGCATGGTTAATTGATCAGAAGAGTAGTAAGTGAAAGTTACACTAAAAATAATGCTGTTAAGGGAGTGATGTAAATGTGCTATTGGTCAGCATAATTTCATAATTAGGTCACTTAAGGAGCTTTTGAGGTCACTGATGGTGGAACAGCAGCCAAAACCACCAAATACGCCTGCTGTGACAGATGCCCAAGTTACTGTTGTGCATAAACACTACAGGTGCTTGGGAAGAAACAAACCTTACAGCCTATAAATATTTTAGCCATGGCAGATGAATAATAAATTGGTGAGAACAACATAGTGACATGAACTCATGTGAAACTATACCACACACTGTGAACAATATGGCCAGCTGCATTAAAGCAGGACAGTTTTCAAAACATCCTTAAGAGCTGGTCATCAGTCTTCTTGATCCTGTTTCATGGCTATCTGTTATCTGGCTTGGACATAGATGATGAAACCAGTAAAATCAGAAACGCCGGCTCTCTATGCGAAGTGAAACTAGAAGAATCTGTTTCCATAGTATTTTTAATCAGCTCCTAAACTTGCGGGGAGTGAATATGGCAGCCCCAGGCACTGAAGTTGGTACAGGTAAGAGAATAACAGTGACGGAAGACACACACCAGCAAGACTAATAACATTCAAATACAAAGCAGAAAATAAGAAATCTGTATCATGCACATATTTTCACCTTCCTCCAAGGAATAATCTCACAAATATTAATTTTTACTAAATATCAACACAATTTAAAAATGCCCAGGAACTTTCATCCCCAGACTTGGAGAAGGCAGATAAAATGGAACTTAAAACTGAACCTATCCAGTCTGGTTTTATGTTATGAAATCAAATTATTAGTAATGAAGTTCTGGCAAAAACAAATCATCCCTGATTTTCCAGTTAAAGAAGGAATTTCAGAGCCCCAGGGCTTGGGTAAAATAGGTCTGAAATCTGTATCGATGTTCATCTCAACTTCTCCCAAAGCTAAACTTGAATGTCCCTATTCTTACAACGGCCAACACCAATGCCATTAGAAATAAAGAACACACCAACTCTGAAATAATAATGCGACTTCACCACACACTCTGGGTAAAAAATCATCTTCCCCCTCATTTGTAAAAAACCTCTATCCTGCCAAATTGGTCACCAATCAATTTTTCACTGTGCCAAAAGCATACTAAAATTAGTCAGAGCCTTTCCAGTGTGCCTGCCTAGCTTAGGGTCAAGCTTGTCCTGATCAAAACCAAATTCACAGAAATGAGCTACAGGTAGATGACAAAGATGTAAATCAGAAGAACATAATTACAGGGACTTTTCAGAAATCATTGGTTAGGCCAAATGTATTTTTCCCTCAGTCTCATAACTCACTGATTTACATTTGAGTATTATTTAATTAGATCAGCACGAAATGACTCATGGTATTTTGTCATTTTAATGATTCTTTATATTTCTGTAGTTTGATGGGTTAATCATTGCCTATCACAGTTTATGGCCTCTATCTTCTTTATTGTGTTTTGCCTCCCATCAGCTATCCAAGGTGATGTGAACTTTGTGCTATTGACTTTTCTCACTCCTCTGGGGAGGTTGTCATGGAGAATTAAGCTATTGACAAATCAACAGCCAACACACTGAACTCCTTCCTGCACGTCATTGTTAGGAATGCAGGAACCAGCCAAAGTTTGTGTCATGAAGAACCAAGACGTTCCACCACATGAGAGAAATCCTGATAACCTGAGTCTGCTCTCATTTAAAGCTCTACAAATCTAGAGTAAAATTAAGATTTCATCCTGTAGCTTAAAGTTTTTTTAAAAAAAAAGTTCAGGCAGCAGAATTAAATAAAATAATTTCAGACTTCTTTTGAGAAATTTCATCTTCTCAACAGACATAGTTTTTGTTTCCAGAAGCTGCTGTCTTCATTAGGTGCAACAAAGCAAATGAACTAGGTAGAGGCAAGTAATACAGTGCTAACTGCAAGAAGTGGTGAATAACAATGATTTTTCAAATACACTTAAGAAATATCAATTTGATCCTTTTTATTCTTATTATTCTGAAGCGTGGGAAATATTCTTATCATCTAGATAATTAGTCTGTCAAAAATACCCAGCTTGTGAGTCAATACAGTATCACTCCCATTATTATATAAAAGATACCAATTGATAGAAAAAGATTTCTATCAATCTAGAAGGTAAAAAATTATTAATTATTTGCTGATATGTGATAGCTGAAATTAAGATCTATTCTGGTTCATATTTTGAAGGCTGCCCTCCCCTCTTTGTTGGCCTGATTCACAAACAACTTTTGTGGATATGGAATTCAACTGCAGGTTTGGTTTTGTTTCTTCTCAAGCATGCCTCTGCTTAACTGAAAATAGGTCTCTTAATGTCCTATTAAATATACCTCTTCGTGCTTCCCCTCAAACGGTTTCTCAAATTGTAATGAAAATGTAATTTCAGAAATGATTTTTTTTTTTCCAAAGCTGTTCTGCTGCCAAGTAGTAAAAGTAAGTCCAGCTTCTTGTTGTTGCTGTGGTTGTTGTCAGAGCAGATGATGAGCCAAGGAACTTGCACTATATGTTCTGTTTCCATTCCCCAGTGGAGAGCTTTAGATAAGCTCCTCCAACCAGGGTTATGGAGACCATGCCAGGAAATGCTGTGGGAGCTGGAGGGAGTGCTGAATAGTTTAAAAAAGCAAATTTACTTGAAGTTCCAAATTCAAAACCAAAGCCTTGCAGATCCAAGCCAACTCCTTATTTTTTCAATAGCATAATCTACTACTTAATTTCAGGCTTGCAATATAAAATGATGCAGTTCTCTCTTCGCTTCTCTGTAGTGCTGGTTATGCCCCAACTCACCCTTTTTCCTGCTGTAAGTTAGCAGCAATCCTGCACTGTATTGTTTCGTGTCAACTGACAAATCAGTCAAACTATCAGATCACTATTTTTTATGAACTGAATTTGCTTTTTGACAGCTGTGTTCCATCCACTCCTATCTATTTTGTAGATTACAAATACACTTAAATTACTACTGTTAAAACAGTGCAAATTCAGTAGGAGTGAGACCCCTGAGACCTTGTACCAGCCAACTCTATTAATTAAGCTATATGGTGCCATGCAGTGAAAACTTAAAGCTTGTCATAGCTGTGACCTCTACAAAAAGAATATGACTTTCAGACTAGGTTTGACTTTAGACACTAAAATTTAGCTAAAAACAAGGCAAGACAAACTGGTAATCTGTACTCCCAGAAGAGGCTATGCAGACAGAAATGGCCCTTCCAGAGAAAAATTTACGTGTCTAAGATAAGTGGATGACCCATCAGGTCTGGTCTATCTCCAAGGGGATTATTATTATTATTATTGTTGTTGTTGTTGCTTGCTTTTTTTTTTTTTGCCTTTTTTTTAATTTTTCTAATCACTTGCTCCATGGTCAGTATTGTCTGGGAATCCAGTGTCAGACGTGGAAGCAATCAAGGCACAAACACACAGGCAGGACACATTCAGAGAGGTCAACCTGTAATTTTCTTTTCTTTTTTTTTCCATAAAAATTCATTCTTATATGAATAAAGTAAATTAATAAACAACAAGACTGAGTAGGAAAAGGAAATAGAACTAATGAGCTGGATGACAAACATTGCCCTGATCTGAGTATATTCCCTTTGCCCAGACTGGTCTATAAGAAGCTGCCAGAATTACCAGGGGAATGTTTTCAATGGACTTCCTGTATCAACCCCACACCCTGTCTCCCATTTCTGTTTTTTCATACTCTCATCTCTCCAAGCCCACGTGCTCCTAAGCTTGCCCAAAACTGACAGCAAAACAGGACTCTAAATTCATGGAACACCTTTGGAAGCAAAGGGTGCTGAAATCCCTGTGAGATAATCTCATGTTTTGACATTGGCTTGACTCCTGAACCAGGGTGAAAAGATTATGTTTTTGGATAAAACTCGTATTCTGTCAACAGGAGTCTAAAAACTGTCTGTGAAAATACAGCTGCAAAAAAAGACCCCCACTGAAGCCAGGCAGGTGCAATGCAGGAGAGAAGGGAAACGTGAATAATCAAAAGAAACAACTGCCATGGAAGTCAAAACAACCAACCGCCCCTTTTGACTCCAAAATCTCTCAGGATGTGCAAGAGCTCCAGCAGAACCACAAGCTAGTACTACTCTGACCTGAAAAGAAACGTATCAGTGGACACACACAAAATTAATACAACATCACCTTTCCTTCAGATTCTTCACTGCAACTTTTAAAACAGGAAACACTGTTTTCTGAAACATCAGCCCACTAGATAAAGAAATATCACATTTCACAAAATCCAACAATTTTAAGTCATACCTCTAATTAATGTACAATTTATAAAAAGCATCCCTAGATTGGGTGGCCCATGGGGCCATGCTGCTGCATGAATCCATATAAGATCCAGGGGAATGGGGATATAGAGACACTTGCATCCACTTTGGATGACAAGTTGTGGAAGTTTTCAAGTTTATTAAAAGCTCTCCTTCAACAGAATATGTGAGCCCTATCTGACATCCAAGTGACAGTCTTTGACTGACTTCTTTGGGAGTTGGTCAGCCCCTGATTTGTGCTTATTTAAATGAGGGTACACACAAGGAAAGTATTCAACTGTTTTCGTTCATACATCGCAAAAGAATGCCATTACCAAATAGATTAATCTGTCCCTTTCACTTACTAGGCAGCAAAAATCTAAAGCCTTCATCTTTACCCCTTTGACCTACCCTGCAGCTTTGTCTCTGTCTCACTATTTGAAGAAGAAGGGACCTCTGATTAAGAGTTATGTTGGGACATTGGTCAACACAGACCCAAGAGTCTCATTTCCTCCTGCATTAATAACTTGCTAGTGGTAACTGCAGTTATGGGTGAATAGGTAATACTGGAGAACAGAGGATGTGAGTGCTTTGCCATTACCAATTACCTGACATCACACATTCAAAACAAAACTGCTTTTCCCTGAAGTCCTTGGGTCAGAAAAAATAACCAAAAAACTAGGGGGAAAAAAAGCTTGTTTTTACTGACAGCTGCTCTTCAAAGGTCAAGGATTACAATAGTTGGAGTGCTGCAGGTCAGGGCTGATGTGAACAGCACAGAGAAACTCTCCTTGCCCTCCCTGCAGCTTGGCTGTAATGAATGTTATCTGTCCTTGTCTCTTTATAAGCTTTGAAATCACATTTTAAAAAAAAGAAAGAAAAAAAAGAAAAATAAAGGAAATAAAAAATATTTACAATGTAATCTCTTCTCTGCACACACCTCTTCCAATCAAGCAGCTATGAAAGCTGTCCTCCTGGCAAGATAAACTATCATTTTTTAACAAGGTAGATGGATGCCTTCATACATTTTTAAGCTGGGGACAGGATATATTTTGTGGTTTATTTATAATGGCATCAATTACACTTGCTCCTAGCCAATAATTTACTCCTTTATAATTATTTATGAGGTGATTTTTACTTTTTTGAAAGTTTTATGTTTATTGATATATTTGGTTAACGAACACTTAAATGACATGGTCAGTTGCTTTGCAGGATGCTTGAGAACAGCAAAATCAATATGTTCTGCACCTGAGAACAATCTTCTTAGTTTTGTAGTAATGATTCCCTGAGCAAGGTCCCAGGAGCCCAAGAGATAATTGCAATTCCACATAGTCAACAGTCTGCTCAGATCTATATAATCACTGTCTTTAGCTGCTTCATTTTGTTTGGTTTTGTTGTGTGTGATCTTTGCCATTAACGTCTCTGTCTCTGTGATCTCAACTGCCTGGTTTTTGCCTCCCAACTCCTCCTCTATCTTTCATTTTAGAGCCTCACCTCTGTTGAATTTAGACCCCTGTGCCAAGTAGAGAAAGTGGTTAGTTAAGTAGCTGCTTCTGCCACTCCATTTGTCTTTGTTGATTGCTACCTTTAGAAAATGAAAGTTCATAGTGCTCTGGATAAACATTTTAAAAAAAAGACGTAATAATAAGGCTTAGTATCCCCAGCTGAAGATAACTGATCTCAGTAGTTTTAATATGCAGAACACAGACAGGTGCTAATGGAATAATACATTCCATGGCCCCCCTCTGTGCTGGGAGGCCAACAGCACTCTGCATAGTGAGGGATAGTAAGCAGGGTTACTCCTCCAGTCAAGAAGCTGGCAAAGAAATTTCTCTTCAGGTTGTGAGGCCTTTATAAATGCAAAGGAGAATATGTGATGGTATTTCAATCTTCAAAGTGGCTTGTGCTCCAGCAGTGGCACGCAGGTTTTTTTAGAAAGACAAGATCAATGGTTTAGGGCCTTTTTAAAGCAGTAATTGTACCGTTAGCATATTTGTGAAATGCCTGGTCCAGCATTTGCACCGAGATAATTAGTTAGGTATATTCATAAGTTAGATATGAATGCAGAGCACATAAACCAAGACAAAACTTATAAGAGTAAACCAGTCAGGAAAGAAACAATCTGTGATCTCTTACAGTGTGGTCCTGTGGCGTTCTTCAATACTCTGCAATGCATCCATAAAGACATATCTGACAGTGAAATGTGCAGTGTTTTCACATAAATGACAATCCATGACATTCCACAAGATCTTCAAGGATCTGACACTCTTCTAAAGTGGTTGAGAATCACTGTCTTCCTGGACTGCCACACACAAGAGAAAAATTACAGCCTTTTACAGGGTGCCAAAACTTTCAGACTGAGGCTTCCTCTTCCTGACATTCAGTTATGGTTTGCTCATCAGCTCATGCAGATACTCATCTGCCATACTGATAGGATCAAGTGGTTTTGAAACACAATCTGATCCAGCCTATTAACATCCACATTACCTAAAGGACTGCATCCAAGACCTCAGCTACATTAAGCATCCTATTGCAGGGTATCAAGCACAACTTTCAAGTGCAGATGCTTTCAGAGCAAAGAGAGTATCTGAGGAGAGACAGGATCTGGTAGAAAGGATAAATAATGATAGATTATTTCAATTTGGAGATTAAGGGGAGGCAGACAAAAGAGCAGATTTCCTCATAGTAAGCACCTCAGAGCTGAAAACCAGATGTCTCAGCTGAACACCTTAACTATTAGGTATTCTCAGCAGCCACTTTAGAAAATGCAGCTCTGAATCCTTTGGTTAATACCAAACAGGCAAAACAATTCCAAACGGTCTAGTGGAACCCTCCAAGCTTACTATTTGGAAAGTTATTACCTGGTAGCTGACAAAACCAATTCTCCCCCTTCATTTACAAAAATGAAAATTGGTATCATTCTTCTGAGTTTCAAAATAGACCAGTAGTCATGTTAATATGAATAAATCTACTGAGATGTCTGTAAATCTTGATCAACTGAGGAGATACAGTTACCTGCTATAAAGGAAGATAGCTGATTTTTCTACTTCCATTAACTGTTGCCAAATCTCATAAATGTAAACAGAGAATAAATCCTTTCAGTCACTGAATATGAATATTCTCCTGGGAAAATCTAGCTGGCATCCAACTTGATTTATGTGCTTTAAATAAAGCATTTGTTTTATAAGCCTAGGGTGAGCTTTAAAATATAAATTCATATGCAAAAAATACTACGGCTCAAGACCTATTTCAGCAAAAAAATTACATATCCTCTTCTCAGCTGCCAACCATTCCCCATGCAAAGAGCAAAGGCATGTGAACTCAGGGTCACGGCATCTGCTGGGAGGAATCTGTTAAACTTAGGTATTGAAACAATGACCTCTAGCATCATGGCCCCTTTCCAGACAGCTACTATGGCTCCTAATGTTTGCACTGAAATGAGAAGTCTGGAGCCTCAGTATTTGTTGGATATAAGGTTATGTGGCTTTTACACAGCCAAAGAAGAGAATCAAAACTTTTCCACACAATTCCGTCTTCGCTGCTTCTCATCTGTGTCACTACATGTGAAACACTACTTCCCCCAGACCATACTTTGTAGATGCTCTTAACATCCATCTGCTAACCCTACTCTAACAACTAATACCTTAGACAATATTCCACACCTGTCCTTAATAAGTAAAATTCTTAATAAACAGTAGCATTACTCACAAGTTTAGGCCAACTACAAAACTCACTGCTCTCTTAGCTATAGAATATTTCCCAAGCATGAGAAGAAAAGACACCTTACAGCCATTCATTACTCTTCAGTGTCTTTCCTCTTTTTAGATACTCTAACCAAATTATTAAAGAACAGCACATCTCTTTTTTTTTTTCTTTTCTTTTTTTTTTTCTTTTTTTTTTTTTTCCCATGGCAAGGCCATATTATTAAGCAAAACATGATTACAGGATGGTGGAACGAGTGAGTTCACACCAAAGAAGATTTGAGAGAAACAGTGGATATTAAACTGGTTCTTCCTCTGTGTTTTGCATCTATGCCTGATGAATTGGTCTAGTAACCTACTCCCAAACTTGAAGATTTGTTTGTACGCACACATACAAATATACACACACGCAAAATACACACTTGTTCATTATATATGAATGTCTCATGCTATTTTATTTTCAGTCTTGGGGAAATAGAGAGAACATTGCCAAGCTCTACTCTGTAGAGGCCTGAACTAAAATTACAACTGAAAAGCAAATGCAGTGACCTTTAAAGGAATCGAGAAGCAGCTATTTCCAGTGCATTACTAAATGCTATATTTTAAAGGTTCTAACCTTATTTGCTACAAGTGTATAATATCAGGAAAACCTTGTGAGTGAAGGTTCTGCATTCATCACATAGCCCAAGTCAGTTACAGAAGAGAAGGAGGAAGTTATTACTTTCCCCCTTACAGACGTTAAAGTTCAACCTCCTTTTCTGTAGTGTTTTGCAGCATTAAATAAAGTTCAGGGATCACTTTAAGAACTACAGGCTTCTTAACAAAAATACAGTTTCCTGCAAGCACCCATAGATGCATCATCAAACAGAGAGAGCAATTTATGAGATACTCATGTCCTACATGGCTCAAAAAAGCTAAGGAGAAGCAGGTATTGTTATCTGACATCACCATAGCTTAAACTTCATTGAATGAAATACTCTTTTATGAGAATTATAACAGAAATGGATTTACAAGACACAGTTTAAAAGTAAAACATAGGAAAACAAAAGACATACAAATTCTTGTGAGGCTACCCTTAAGCCTGGAGTTTAATGGCATCAAGTAACTAACCATAGCTGTGGGATGGTGTGTTTGCGCAGTGCTTTAACATCTGAGAGTCAACAGAGACTTTGTGTTTTGATGCTTCGAAAATCACAAAGTGAAATGTTAACTTTGCTTTATTTATTGTTATTTGATTGATTTATATTTTACCTTTTGTATGTCTAATGGTACTCTACACCAAATAAATCAGGAAGTGTAAAACCTTCATCACAGCAAATAAAGAATGAAAGCAAGCAGAACCAGAAATGTCAATAAAATGCCAACATGGTTAGTAAAACAAGTGTGGGGTTTATCTGATTTTTTTATAAGTTACTCTGGAATGAGCTGTATGGGATGTTGTGGTGTCAAATATTTCACTAGATAAGTTCCTAATAAGAAAACACAATGTATCAGGAAACAGACCAATAAAAATGAGGTGGAAAATGTAAATACTACAAACCAGAGCTACAATGTGGCTTGCACAATGGAATACAAATGGTATCAGGAAATGACACTAAGAAAATACACAAGATCTGGAATTCCTTTAAAAAGCAGTGAAACACCTATAATTAAGAAATACCTAATGCAAAGACAATCTGCTACCATTCAGGTTTTATTCCCACTATCTGAGTCCCTAGACCTGTATGCTACAGCACGGGATAGCAGTGGGCTCAGAATTAAGCACACGGTTCTTTGAATCACTGCTACATATTACATGTGAAAATGGGAAGAGAAAAACTCCAAAAATACTGCACAAATAACTTTTTTACACTTCATTTTTGGCCATCAATAAATATCTCCATTTGTTTCAGTATAACTGAAACTGCACCTTTAAAGAGCTTAAAGAGTTACAGACCCTGGATATCCTTTAAAGCAGTACAGGAAATCACAAGCACAGATATGGTACCTGACCTTTAGCGGTGCAATGAAACCACTAGAATATATGTTAGGCTGCAAAATGCTGAGATCTTCTACTGTGAAACAAAACATATATCGATTTTTCCTACATACCTTTTAGTATGACAGTAAGTAAAAAATAGTTGGTGCCAGATGATTCTGGTTGGTTGAGATATCATGCAACAACATGTTCAGTAAAAGTCAAGAGTAGTGAGAGCTAGTACTACTGCACCTTGGTTTTCTGAATTAAATTCACCAAAACTGTGGCTTAAATGAACATGCCAGTGATGTCTCCCTCTACCTTACATCAAGTGAAGCTTGGTGGAGCTTTCCACTAGGCAGAAAATCAAAGGAAGACTTTCAAAGATCCCCATGTAACAGAGGATTCCATGTCTCATCAAAAACCAACTGCAAATTCATATCACGAGTCTAGAATAACTTGAGGATTTGACTATCAGCTTTTTAAAATTAGCTTTTTTAATTATTTAAAACTACTGAATTAGCTAACCCCAAAACAGAAGTACAGCAACATATTTTTTACTCTTCAGGAACAAATGCTTCTCAAAAAGCCTTTATGTGATACATAACACCTGATGGCAACAAACTCCACTGAGAAACAACTTCATACACCAAATATATTTCTGCATTTCTGCAACCCAAAACACAGTGTTGACTTTTACAGATGTGTAAGTGAGCAAGGACAGAGCAGTCTTGGTGACTTGGAATACAAATCTGCAAAGATGCTTCTCCCACCTCACCACGGGTTCAAGAGGCTGAAGGCAAACAGAACTTTCTAGTATATCTTTTGCACTCTCCTGCTGTGTGATCCTACTTTCAATACAAAAATCTCAATGACTTTACTACTGGTTGCTGTGGAAATCTTTGTGAGATCACAGAAGTCTCAATGAAAACAGTAGGAACTGTCAGATTAAAAGTGGCTTTCAATATATGCACAGAGCTCTAGGTGTTTAAAACTTCAATTACAATCCACAGGTCTCCTATTCTTAGTGACCTTTCTTAAGTCACTACATGGATACTTGTGGACTCTGTGCAGAAGTCCACGGCCAAGGCATATTGATCCAACTCCAAACCCACACTGCCTACTTCAAGTACCTAAGTTTCAGGTAGAGGGAAGATCCTTAATTGAGATACTTCAGGCTGTTTTTTAAGGCCTGTTGCCTATCATGATTTTTGAGTTGTTGCTTCGTCTCCACTCCAAGCTGCAGTTTTTCAGGACTATCAGTCTGAGCTATCAGGAAGGCTTCTGTTCTCCACATGAGGGGAGTAACATCAGCATTGATGACCCAACCTTGCCATCCCTGCATACTCACACTCTAGTCATGTAGCTATACCCATGTTATGTGACAGTGTCAATTCAAGCAGCAAGGCCAGAACTACACATTACCAAGAACACAGGTCTTTAGCTGACTCCAGCAAGAATTCCTGTACAGCAAGCATGGAGAGTCAGCATTGCTGAACATTATTAGTAACTGCAGCTGGGTCCCTCCCAGCTAAATCAGCCTCATCCACAAATGACCACCAGAACATGAAAAAAACAGATGACCTGCCATACCTTAAGTGAAAAAATATGATTGAATAAATCCCAAGCATAAGACTTTATGCCTAATTAGTTAAATCCCCTTAAGACACACATACACACACACAAAAATTGCTAAAAGGGCTCTCAGTAATTTGTAATAAGATGCTTAGATAATATGCTCACTATCGAGGGAAGTTTCCAGTTTCACTGCACTCCAGTTTTTAACATCTTGGCAAAGACGTTTTTCTCCCTCTCATGCTAGAGACCCCCCATTGACACTGTAACGTTACCCTGGGAGCAGCTGGTGACTATTTCTGAAGAATGGCAGGTGAGAGAGTTTTTCAGGCTAAACCAACACGCACGCAAACCTGAGTTCTCCATCCTCGTTTCCTTCATTTAGCAGTTTTAAAGAAGGCCGAGACATGGCTGGCCGGGACAGTTAAGGGTTCACCATAATAAGGAGGCTGGCTGCAGGGGGGAAAAAGCAAAGAGGGAAAAAGCTTTGAGGAGCTGCTTGTCCTTTGGCTTGGCATTAATACACTCCTACCATGCTAGGGGCTCTAGCAGGGCACCAGTGGCCAATATAGGTCAAATGGGTACCTGAATGTGACAGTTCACAAACAGATTAAATGTATTTTGGAGCTGGCCCAGAATGAAAGGGGCTTTTTCCATAAAATAAATAAAACCAAATCAGTTGAAAGGGCTAATTAAATCATTAGCCTTTGTCTTAATATTTAATTTGCAGGGGGATTTCCTTGTTCTGATTCTATTTCTGTTTTTTTTTTTTTTTTTTTAATTTAATATGCTTAGATTAACTTGGACCTGAAACTTTATTTCTGAATAAGAAATTAAAAATAATTTTGATTTTCATTTATTGTACAAACAGTTTTAGTTGTTTTGAAACTGCAAGTTGCCTGCTCCCTACCTATCAGTACAAAACACTTAAGAACACTTCATGTCCAAATTTATATCCCAACCTTTCATCAATAGATACAATTTAAACCAAGTTTAAACCAGAGCTGGATAATACTCCAAAGATGCCAACCAAAAACATCTCTCTGGTAGTGGTAGTCCTGGCCTTTTAGCACACTGTGATTAGAAACTGCTCTGGAGACCACTGACTGAAGATCAGGTATGCTGATGCTCCTGATTTCTGTACACAAAGAATGTTGTACACCAAAACTGCTGAATAGCCTCAATTGACTCATTTTTTACAAAAATCAAGGGCATTCAAAACCAACTAGGACTGCCTGCCCCCTCCTAAGTTCATCAAAATACATTTTTACATTGCTTCCGCTTTTCTTTTTGTGTCAAGTTCCAGCAATAAACTTGCTTTATTAAACTGACATTTTGCAAGTAGTTAGTCCTGAAAATTGACCAAGCCCTTTCAGTATTAGAAAAATCATTCTGGAGACAGCTGAAATATTTGAAATATTAAATGAAAAAAAAAAAAAAAAAAAAAAAAGTGTTATTGGAACAGCAGGAAATCTGATTAATTTATCTTCCCCCCATCCCCCAGAGCAATGCTGATGAAGCAAAATTGCCATTTTATTCAGCAATGAGGTAATTTGTTTGGCAAAAATAGAAACTACCTGAATCCAGGCTGAAAATCTAAACCATGTTAGCTGAAGTTCAGAAATATTATTTAAGTTCACTTGATTTGTATTTTCATATTCCCCCTCTGATTATGACAGAATGGCACCCATACCAAATTAAGAGTGACCAAAGAGGTGGATGGGAAACCTGAAGAACAGTGAAGTTCCGCCTGAAGCAAAGAGGGTGATTAATTTGGAAGGAGGTGTTCTGAGGAATCAACATTCCAACTTAGTTACCTGGCAGTTTGGGGCAATTAGATTGGATATTTGAAACCGCAGCCAAATTACCAGTCCTGTGATTTAATTTTATTACTCTCCTTAGTTAACTAAGTAAACCCTAAGAATCATGGCTCCTAAGTGAATTTGGAAGTGGGCTTTAAAGAGAGGTTTTTGAAGCAAAAATTAAGTATGCACAGTATATGCATATACCAACTTGAAGTGTGTAGTTGCACATACAAAGCCAACAGTCAGGTACGCCACATACTCTGCATATATGGTCTTTTTAGCTAAACACACCAGGCTGAACTGCACACACTTCAATGAAGTGCCTAGATCAGATAGGCAATCCCGAAGAACGATTAAATGCAGCCAAAATCCAAGCTGCTCTCCCTCTGTGTACCTCCACCAAGCCTAGTGTGAGTCTACAGTACTGAAAATCTTACTTAAAACCTTATTTAAGCGCTTGTATTTTTGAGGGATCAAAGCAGGTTTTACATGCATATTATTTTGCTGATTCAAGGGCAGCTATGTTTTTGCGAAAACTTTCTTATTGACACAAATTTTGGTAATTCCAAGGTGTCCTAGTGACAAAAGAAAAGAAAAAAGCATGACACAAGGTAAAAGAAAACAATTTCAGAATATCAGTCCATCTGATAATGTGTAAACTACTCTTGCAGTTACTGTAAGGCTAATTCTGTAGCAAAATAGGTAAATTTTTCATTATGTTTCTTTCTGACCTGTTTGGAGGAAAAGTGACATCCTTTATTGCTGCCTAATAAAGCTAAGCCCCTGTGTCACACTGCTTTGATCAGAAACACATCAGGCAAGGACTTGCTTGTATTTCATTCTCAGGACAGGAAGAACATGCTGGTTATGAAGAGAAAATGAGATTATACCAAACAGAACAAAAACTACAAGTGGGAGCAAACCCAACCAATCGAGAGCATCGCTGCAAGCTTACTATTATTACAGATTGCTCTTTCACTTTATAAACCAGGTTTTCATTATGTTTCTGATAAAGCTACATGGAGAAAAGAACTGCATTCTTGCCCTGCTTTGAGAGGATTTTGCTTACCAGTTGGGTTGTGCCACATCATCACATGAAATTCACCAATGAGTATACCTAATAAAGCAAGCTGCAGAACAATACATTGAAGTCATGTATGTGCCTTCAGCCCTTTAAATCATAGTAATTTAAAAAAACAAAAACAAAAACAAAACCAACCAAACAAAAAAACAAACCAAACCAAACCAAACAAAACCCAAACACACTAAATCAAAACCCTCTCAGCTCTTCAAGGCAGTACAACTCTGAATCATTACTCTTTCCAAGTGGGCAGCTTAGTCTGGTTTCAACAGTATCATCGTACATTGCAGTTCATGTCCATATCCAAGAAGGTACATTGATCTGGGAACTCTTGATTTAATACATGTTGCCACATTACCCTTGACCTCAGAAGGACTTTGAAGTTTTCTGGCTGCAGATGAAAGTTACAGTAACTGTGGCAGAGCTAGGCTGTAGAGTAAGAAAGAACCGCTAACTCAACAACTTGCTAAAACACACATTTCCAGAACTTTGCTTTATTATTTACTTTTAAAAAACTAATAAACACACTATATCCAGAATTCCAGTCCTCTTGTTCAGATTGATAGGATGAAAAATGAATTTGAACAGACAGATAGATTAAATCAAAAGTTATGAGTAAATTATTTCCAGTCCTTCAAATCTGGCTGATGGTATGCATTTCCTAGACTTCCTTAAGGATTTCTATTGGAGTGTGGCCTATAAAGCTTCGATCCTTGTGTGCATCACCAGGTTATGAGTAGCAATTAGATGAGAAGTGAGAGCATCTTCCCTGAGAGGCCTTTATTCTTTGGAAGTCATTAACAGGAGACCAGATTCAGAAGCTACTTGTTGTCAATGTTACTTCCCAAAAGAATAAAGAACTTGCAAAGGCGTTTGATATAGTGTGACCCAATCTGTGTGAAAAACAAGAGGGATGAAACTCCCCAAGATTATTGTTTGCCTCCCTGTCATATGTTCATGCTGTTTGGACCCAAAGCAGACATCTGTTGGACAGCTTAGTCGTGTTGTAAAAAGGCCAGATGTAATTAAAGCGTGTAATCATTTCTTGCCAATCAAAAGGAACTGAAAAAAGAACACAAAACCAGATCATCAGATCACAGTTTCCTCTTTCTTATAAAGGATCACATTTTTATAAGTAGAAGTCTTGTGATTCAATGTGCTGGGCAGAGATTCACCCATAGGCAGGCAGGCTCTTGACAGAAAAAACCCACCTCCCTAGACCTCTCTTTGGACCTCTCAAAACATACTGCATTTCCTTACCAGCAAAAAGCAGAGTCAGCTCTTGATATCACTCTGTGCCTGGACAAGCAAGGAGACAGGAACAGTTTTTGAGACCCAAGATTGAACAAGGTTTGACAAACTGGACACTGGGTATCTAATACTCTGGCTTTGGACAAAGAGGAGTCAACCAGTAACAAGCAAAAAAAGAGTTAAAACCACCTTGTGAATCAAAGAGCTTGAAAGAAAAAAACAAACAAACAAACAAACAAAAAACCCCCATCATCTGTTTTTTATGTCCAAATTGGATAAACCTGGAATTACGGGCATAAACCCCCACCTGAGAGATTCAGATTGGACACTAGCAACAAGTTTCTGAATTGTAAGGTGCCAAATTGAATTAGATTGCCTGGGAAAAGGAGCACATGATCAACTTCTCAGCACTAAGGAGTGGTAAGAACAAATTCAACAAGCATATATACAGAAAGTTAAAATTAGTCCTGCTCTGAGCAGAGGACTGGATTAGATGATCTAATCATTTGGGTGACTTTCACCCCCAAGATCCTGAACTCCAAGTTGAATCCCAGTGCTTATTTTGCCTGCACCTCCTGTGAATCCATTCTGTGATAACTGTTAACACTTTTCCAAAAAACCAGTTTCTTTTAGGTTCACAGCAAGAACAGTTGAGCACAACCAGAAGACTGTAATACCCTTTAAGCAACAACACACTCTGCAAAGAGGACAGAATGTCATCTCAAGGACTCCTCCACCAATTAGAAAAGCTCAGTTAACTTTAAGTTAAGCAAAATCGTTTGGCCATCTTGCTAAAATGTGTTATGATTTACAGTATTCAAGCACAGGAAACACCAGGGAAAGCAGCAGTACACAACTTTCTTTTTTTTCTTCCTTGCTAGTCAGTGAATTGCTTGTAAACTACAATAATTTATTGCACGATGTCCTGGAAGTACTTCACCAAAACATCACACCATCACAGGTTTACAAAGTGTTTGCAAAACAGATTTTCAGTAACTAAAGTACTGGCAGACATATGGGTTGTTTGTTTGATTTGCCACACAACGATGGTGGTAGCATTCCTCTGAAAGAGTAACAGGAAT
>NW_009952566.1:2742102-2758750 GCF_000747805.2 Chaetura pelagica
TCAGCAGGATCCAAGAGCATTCTGAGTGCAGACTGGCAATCCGAGTACCTTTGGGTTTTTTCCCAATTTCTGAAACACCACCCTCAATCCATTCCTGATCAGAAATGTTCCCAATTGCTGAAAATGTCTTCGAATTCACTATTTCACCTAGTGTTTCAAATTAATTAGCCCTGGGCAGCTCCCTTCTCAGTACCTTAAATAGACCCAAGTGGTTTTTCGAGGCTAGCTAGCTCTCTGCAGCGACCAGGTAAAGGGGACACAGCTGGAATTTAGGCTGCCTGCACATGGCTGCTTTCTGCTGGGTTACTCACAGTCATACAACTAAGGAGGAAAAAGCCTTTTCACAGACATGCATGCATTCAATGACTATTAAGAGAAGTCCTACCAGAGTAAGTGGATTGAATTATATGCTTAAAATTACAAGCAGGACCAACTACTGATGGCTTCCTTTTACTGTTGCTGCTAAAGCGCTCTCTGTTCACTGCATAGGTGCTGACAGATTGTTTGATGAGATTTTCAAGTCCAAGAGATGAACAAAAGCAAATATTAAAACCAAGAGAGAAGGAACTATTTTAATCCTGCTCTTTCTTCATACTTCAAAGAGTGATACTTCTGTTTCCCCCTTTCTACTTGATCTGTTTTGGCTAATATGGCTTAGGTCATTTAGAGTAGTTAAACAATATTGAAGTGCTAGCGAACTGATCCAAAAAATAATTTTTCACACCTAACTAACATGGATGTTTAAAAGGAGAGAGGTTTTTTACTTTGGATTATTAAAGGCAGATGTCTTGGATCAGAGATGGACTTACTGCAGAACACACTGCATCCACGTTAGCCATAAAAAACTTAAAGAGTATAAGTCTAGGCTATTCATGAAGGCTGCCTGCAGCCAGCAGAAAGGGACAGGTATCTCCAGGGTAGGATTCAGCACATCCTAAAATAACTGTTAAAGACAATATAGATTAATCACTCCATGCAAGCAACCATTTATCTCCCACCTGCTAAAAGAGCCTATACCATTAGGTTAAAGACAATTAATTTCTAAGTACTTAAAAATATGTTAGATGAGAAAAATCTCCCCCAAAACTCAAAAGTCAGCCTCAAATTGAAGCCGGTATTTTTCAATCAGACCTCCTCTTTTTTCTTCTGGGGTCAAAGCTGCCAGACTAATCTGCCATTAAGATTTCTTGTGTTAGACTTTCCTATGTTACAGGTCCAGAAACTGAGCAACCTACTAAAACATTCTTGCAATTTTTTTCAGCTCTTCCAAAAAAACTTGCAGGACTTTCCTGACAAACTGTCATCTTGATTGTTTCCTGCTTCTAGGAAGAGAGAGACAAGCCACATAAGTATCCACAAATTTATATCAGTTCAACTCCCAAGTTATTTTAGGCTTGGCCATCAATTAAGCTGTGGGAAAGTTTAGAAACTATATGGCTGATTAAGCTTTAGCACCCCTCCCAAGTAATACTGTGACACTAAATATTCTTCTATCTACATATCCTGGCTTTCCCCCATGAGAAAGCAGTATTTTATTTATTATATTTTTTTTAAAAAGAACAGTGTTATTTAACTGCTTAGGATTTGGTTGGGTTTTCTCCCCAGTCTGTCTTGTTTGGTCATACAGCATATTCAGCGCGGTGTTTCGACATAACCAAATTCCTCGCTATCCAGACTTACTAAATTTGTGCTTTCTATTCATGTACGTTCTTCCTTTGGTGTATCATCTGGTTTAGGCCAAGAACTATCATCTAGATGGGAATTGTTCTGAATTCAGAATTCCAAAAAAACTGGGAAAAGATGACACATCTAATGGGCCAGTCATGGTTAAACTAGCAAATTTCATACTTTGTCACAGATAACAGAAAAGGAAAACAAACACAAACAAAATCACTCTGATTGCTCTCAGCAGCCTTTTTGCTCCCATCTAACAAATGTTAACTGTGCAGCACAAGGCATTTCACTAGGAGCTGCATTTTCAAGCTTTAAAACTCAGAAACCATTGTGACATTTTAGAGATTTGGGCTTTGAAAACTGATTTTCACATTTTAGTTGCCTGGATGCGTGGCGGTGAAAGATCTGATAATATCTCCATTACCTCATTCTAACACATTTCACAGCAAAATGCATCAGCACTCCATTTTCATGGCAGATAAAGAACTAAATGTTTATTATGGGGTTTATGACACCACACCAGAAGTATAGATTTTACTATACAATTTAAGATTTTATATATTTTAGCTGAGCCACATAAAACATTCCTTTAGAAGACTAAAATGTTTAGTCAATCCTCATATTCTTTTTAGACCTAGTCTCATCCCAGCCTTTTCATCCAGTCCTTTCTCAGATATGACTCCATCTTTTGGAAACGATGGTAACATATAGTAAGTACAGCACAGTATGGGGTCTTAGTAAAAGAACTAAGCAATCCATCAACATCTCCTTAAGCTTATATTCTGCATTCAGGCTCTTAATCCTGGCATTCCGGTGGCTTCTGTAGGTGCTTCTCCAAAATGTCAGAATATTTCCAAGAAAAAGCCTCCATTCTTTGCTCGCCCTGGCACAGTATAGCAGCCCCATTCCCCTCTACTGTACATCAGGCAATCCAGTAAGTTGATATCAAAATCAGTTATATCAGTCAAATATGCCAGTTTCTCTCACACAAATTAGATACAAATTGCTTTACTGGTATATATCTCACATAGAGAAATATTCCAAATCAGAAGTCAAAGGCTCAGCTACTCATATTATGAAAACAGTTCTTATCATTCCCATTTCTCAAATGCAGTCCAACCCTAAATACTATAGCAGTTAATAACCTTTCCTGAATTCAGAAGACCATTACGATTCACACATTATTATCATACTATTATTATTTATGCTGAAGGAAAATTAAAATACAGACAAGCAATTAGCACACAGAAAAACAACATCTCAGTGAAAAGACCTTAGCCCCATTTAGTCCACAGTCTAATCTTTAAATAATTGGCTGCTCTCCATCAGTTAAATCTTATATAAAAGCCTTAAACATCCAAGCAGACAATCCCATTTTAATAGGTATAAAAATCTTCTGAACTTTGTAGTTAATTTATTGCCAGCTTACAACAGCTTTGGATTTGTGCACCTCCACAATCTACGGTCATGTGATTCTCCTATAACAACATGAAAGACAGAATTAGGTCCAATCTCATCCTCTATACTCCTTCCATACTGGAAATAATTTTCTGAGGATGGTTCACCCCATTCTATGATACATGTCAGATGTGAAATGCATTTTCTGGCAGCTCTTGTTCTCCTCCTTTAGCTGAAGAAGAATTTAAAAAGGCTCAAGTCCAGTAAAAAGAGCCTGAGCAAACCCAGGAGAACTAACCTACATTCTAAAGAAATAGTC
This sequence comes from Chaetura pelagica, assembly GCF_000747805.2. NCBI lineage: Eukaryota > Metazoa > Chordata > Aves > Apodiformes > Apodidae > Chaetura > Chaetura pelagica. The sequence continues at coordinate 2,745,494 of NW_009952566.1, forward strand.
TCTCTTGCCAAGTTGAATATAAATCCTGATCTAATTCTAGAGAGAAAAAAATTCTTCATGATCTCAGATTTTATGGTCACATTTCAAGGACACTGAGGAATTTCTGGAAATGTTTGAGAAAGGAACTTCTGCTCTCTATCTGTGATTGAGTGACTTAAATTTGCTTCCACTTTGAAAAATGCCTCATTTATCTTCTTGCCTGTCATATTAAAAACACCTTACTCCACAAACTTTGAAAGAGGTAGGTTTCATAGGCTTGCTCCTATCATTGTCTAGGGTAGGGAGGAGAAAAGATTATTTGATTTTGTACTGATAAATATAATGAATGAAAATATGACAGTGGAGAATGTAATTGCTTGCTTCCCAAATAGTCACTGCTGCTTTGCAAAAGGAAAAAAAGAAAGACTTTTACATGTGATAAGCCCCTCTGTTTCACGACCACTCTGCAAAGTATCTGCAGTGAGATTCATCTTGGATCAATGGGCAGCTTAAATTACTATTTGCATGTTAGGAACCACAGAAAGCTTGTAGCAGAGCTCAGTGTTATCTTAGACTGAGGAGCGACCAGTGCTACAATTTATCTACCATTTATCCACATTTTGTCCACCTATTCCTACAAAGAGTTTTTTGGTTCTCAACACTTAAGTCATGCCAGTTATAAAATCTGATCTCCATCTTTGCAGAGTGCCTCGAAAGCCACAGTAAGGCATAGTTAGCAGTGACATTTCATTTTCAGTCAGTCCAAAGTGAGTTCATTTCTGGCCTATTAGAAGTAGCTTCTCACATAATTTAAAGCCGTGAGAAATACAAATATTTCTCAGTATGGATGAAAATGTGAGTACCTAGATCTGTTTCTGTATACAACACATAGACACCACTCACATTCACTTCAAGGAACAGAAATGTATCTTTACATCAAAGCAATAAAATAAAATTTTTTGCTAATTTTTTTTACTAATCTTTCATTAGCTGAGTAAAACAAACAACTGTATCAATAATATATAATTATTATTATTTTCAATTTTTCACATGCAAGACCTATAAGCTCATCTACCTAAACAGAAAAATGGGACTTAAATAGACCATATGGTTTACCTATTATCATATCATAACATATCATATAACGGCTTGGGTGGGAAGGGATGTTAAAGATCATCTAGTTACAGCCCTGCTGCATCAGCAGGGAAACTTCCCACTAGACCAGGTTGCTCCAAGCCCCATCCAGTCTGGCCTTGAGCACTTCCAGGGATCCACATCCACAACTTCCCTGGGCAACCTGTGCCAGTGTCTCACCACCCTCACAGGAAAGAATTTCTTCCTAACGTCTAACCTAAATGTCCCCTCTTCCAGTTTAAAATCATTACTGCTTGTCCTGTTGCTGCATAATGTTGTAAAAAGTCCCTCCCCAGCTTTCTTGCACATCCGCTTCAGGTACTGGAAGTTCCCTCAGAGCCTTCGCTTGTCCTGTTACTGCATAATGTTGTAAAAAGTCCCTTCCCAGCTTTCTTGCACATCCCCTTCAGGTACTGGAAGTTCCCTCAGAGCCTTCTCTTCTCCAGGCTGTACAACAGTACAAAAGAAGCTCATTTCTTTAGAGTGAAAAAAAGACTCCAATAACAGAGAATGTTTTTCACCAGACACCTTCTTTTGAAATTAAGTATTTTAAAACCAGAAGTACCATATGGAAAAAATACATTAAAATAACCCATCTGAAAGTCAGCTCAGTCTTTGTTCCATAATGAAGTACATATTCAGTATTGCTCCCTAAGCTTAATAGATTTATTCTATTATGCACAAAATCTACAGAGAGATTGTATGAGAGAGAGTCTTAACTGTCTTTTCTCCAGCTCTTAAGCACTTGTGGTCCATGAAATCTACATCAGACAATTCCTATCACACAAGAACTTAAATTTGTGTTTATTTACACTTTTTTTTTTTTTTTGAAAGCTCCCTTTCTCCCATTACTCCTGAAGAACTACCTCAGTGGGGACCCCCATTTCTACAGTGAGGTTTTGTCTTTCCTTACCCCTGTAATATCTTTACCACGTGTGCTCAGAGACTCCTTCACAGGAGTCACTCCTTCACATTTAAATCAGTCCTTAGTTCTTACTGCAGGGGAGTAGCTACACAATCCTAGAAATACACAGTACACAAAGACAACACAGTCCAAACCCACAACTTTAGAACTCTGCTCCTGCCCACAGGCTGTTGTGAAGCAGGAGAAAAATCTTGGAGCCTTAATCCAACAGCCAGGTATCGGTCTGCTAAATTTGGTGGCAAAGTTTCCACTGCCTTCACCAGGGTCAGGATTCATGCTGTGACACTGCAGTTGCATTATACATGCATGTGTATGCACACATAAAACACAAGCACTCCACAAAACGTAAAAAATGTTGCTATAAACAGCTAGAAAAGTTCCACGGGTCTCCTCACCTAACCACCTTTCTCTGGCCATGCCAGCCACAGGTCGCTGCTAGTTTTTTCACTGAATTAACTCCAAGCATTTAAAAGAAAAAGCATTTCAATATGTTTTTCTGACAGGTAAGAAATTAACTGCATACCAGGAGCTATTGAATTCAGCTTTAATAGTATCAATAAACATTTCTGATTAAATTATGAAATTGATTTTGTAATTTTGACCATTATGTTTTTACATCAATATCCTCATATGACAGCAAATGTAGTTACTGCTTCCTTATTGATCTTAGACATGGCACTCCAAAGTACTCATTTGACTATATTACAAAATCAAACTTGATTTCCTGTAGTAACTTTTGGTCACGACTTGATGTGAAGAACCAATAACAAATGGATTATCAAGTTATTAAAAGGTATGCATTGTCCTCAGAACCCCAGGCACAGCTCTGTGCCATGCTTTTAGCAGCTTCAGGGCAAGTTTCAGGACTTAAGGATGTTGTTATTCTTTTATGTCAAATAATGCCACTGCTTGCTCTTGATGAGCCATCTATCAGGTTTCTTGTGAGCAATCTAAACACTATGTATTAATGAGAAGGAACAAAGTGCTATTTATAATGTTCATTCAAGCAATCCAACAAAAACGTGGAGTTTCTGTAGCTTGGGAGCATTACTCTTGATCTCACCCTCCCCTCTGTCAGGATAATAGTTATGTGTTGGGCCACTCCATCTCCCCATAAGGTTTAATGTTCTGTTAAGAGAATGCATAATTCAAAGGACCACTGTTGCTCTGATACATGCATAGTAGTAAATCAAAGGTGTAATGTGCTGGATATTTATGTCTCAGGGTTAAGAACATGTCCAATCAGATTAAAGAAATTTTAGTACTGGGCTTTTTGGCTGCTGTAATTTTTTCCACAGTCCCTCTCATGTCTGAACCTTTCTAGGCTGAAGGACTATGAGGTATCTTCATTGATATAAACTGCTGTCATGAAAGAGGAGCAGTGAGTTGAGACCTTAAGCTGTTTTGTCAGATTGCACTTTTGTAATGGATCTGTGGGTCCACTGATATGTTACCCAAAGGTGTCTTTTCCAGTCAGTCAGTCATGTTTCTTCCCCTCTAATTATAGGGGCATCTGTTTCAAAATGTAACTAATCCCTCCAGATTTTGTGGGCTGAGGAAAGGGGTGGGAGAGGTCAGCTGGAACTTGCGCTCTTATCCCTCTTGCAAGATCATTCCCTAATATTCACAAAAGTATTCAGGCCATTGACAAGTATTTGCCCTGACAAGCCTGTGGAGAGCTCAATCCACTCTTGTCCTTCTCAGATAAACCGTTCCCTGAAACAAGACATCAGCAGAGCATAGGAAGTTGTTTCACCTTGCTTTGATTAAAAACAAATACAATTGATAAGCCGCTTAAAAAAAATACTGGGCATCTAATCCCTATGCGAGTAAGTGATTTATATAGTGCTGGTTAAATCAGTCACAGCATAGATAGGCAACACATTATGGGCCCTGTAACTGCTGTTATACCATATATAGTACCCTAGAGTGTGGTCTGGTGGTGGCATGGGGGTATCAGCACGTTGTTCAAATCATGCTGATGCTCCTTTTATTTCCTATCCCACCCTGCACAAGGTCTCATGATGTATTTATGCAGAAAATGCCTCAGTAGGTCACCCATCAGAATCAGGGTACAGAAAATGGGGGGTTTTAGTGCAATGGAGTTTGATGCCCTGCACAAGAGATTGGTGTGTGGTCTTTCAGTTCCAAGTTCTTTTGCCACTACAGTTTCCCCAGATCTTTAACACAAACAGCTCAAGGCTCTCACTCATCTCACACTGTCTCAGATACCCATTTTTGGCTTCCCATCACTGATCACTTTTCCAAAACTACACCTTTACCCTGCAAAAGTTTCGGCATTTCACTCTGGATACTGTTTGGAAGTCTAAAAATACCATATATGCACTAAACAATTGGGCTAGAATCAAGGCAATAGCTCTGCTGGCATCAATAAACTTGCTTATTGACCACCAGCTCAGGACACAGCTTCAGCTGCAGGTCCATGATTCTTCACTGAGCCATCTTGGGTCAGCAGCCTGGCACCTGCAATCTTCTCGATTCCTGATGTTTATAGAAGGCAGCAATCACTCTAAATTCATCACCACAACATGGCAAAAGGGGGTAAGGTCAAAAGGGCTCAAGGAACAAGCAGCAATTCAACACCAAGCTCTCCCTGTAAGTCAAGGAAAGCTTTAGTCTACCACAGAGATAGGGAAAAAAATGCCTGAAGGACCTGTGCTAGTTTTTCAGCCTTCTTTGGGAAATATGAAAAATGAAGTGAGTGCTTTTCACTAACTCCTGAAACACTTTGCCTGTTACAGGTTAAGATAACAGCATGCTCTTAGAAAGGTGCTCCTTTTAAAATGGAACATATTTATTTTTACATGTACTCACATGATGACATAGGGAAGGATGACTGTCCTTGCTCTACAGAAACAACCAACCAGAATGCTGTTAGTAAAGATGCGAGTCCTCTCACTTCATCTTAGTTAACCAAAAGTTCAGCATCCCATCTCAGGTTTTTATATGTGCTCCTTTGTACCTGTTGGAAACATATGCCTTCAGAAGGAAAATTATCCTGTCCTCAAGTAACTGCAGAAGTGGGATCAATCACTGAAGACAGACAGAATTTCAATGACTAAAACTAGTAACTAAACTAAATTCTAGATAGCTAAAATTACGTGAAGTTAATTGCACCCTAAAATATTTTCCTAACCTCATAAAAAGTAAAAAGTTTGCAGAAAAATGGAATAATCTCTTTTCTCCAGTCTCACATTGATAACTGAACAATCATGATACTTCTCCCTCGTTGCTGAGCCACCCTGCCCTTGTGTCTACTCAGCATTTATCACCAAGTGAAGGTTTTCAAGGGCTCTGTGCACAAAGGGATAAAATCAGTAATTTTGACTCAGATCTGGGTTGTGAGCTCTGACCATTGTTCAACACTTACTTTCCATTTTCAAACCAGTTTTTCCTCAAGAAGTGCCAAAAGGCCTCACTGCCTCCACAAGCCATGGCATTTGGTACCTCACAGGCCTCTGTTCTTGGGACGGGAGATGCTTGTGCTGCCTCTAGCCACAATTTACCAAATCATGGATGAAATATTTAGATCTTCAGTCTCAATTTCACTCACTTCAAGCAGTCTTCCCAAGCAACAACTTAGTTAAGTAAACACATAGCTAAAGAGTATAAAATAGACTGGGCACAAGCTCTGACTACTTCCATTTCCAGAACCTACAAACAGAAGCTTCATTATTGTGCATTTACCACTACATCTCGGATGCAGAAGTAGGGGAAAAAAAAAAGTCTAAAGTTCTCTTCCTGGGTTAGCTGAGGTTAAACAGGTGTTTTTGGTAAGGATTGCAGTTACATTTTGATTACACTAGCCCACATTCTTACATCACATAATGCAATATGATATACCCAGATGGAGCTCACGGTGCCAAACTGGGGCCCCCAGCTTGATGTTGTTCTAATTGTGTTTTTCATTAATCCCCGTGACCTCTGCAAAGCATCACCAACCAAATACAGGTTCTCAGAGATGTGTGTTGGGTTTTTTTCTGGGGTATCTTTTTGCACCTCCACTTCACTTTGGGATGGAGCAAAGTAAAAGCAAAAATGAGTTTTCAAATTCAGCTGTGAGTATTAAGTCTGAAATTTGTCTGAAAAAAATACATCTAAGGAACCAGTTTATTGCAGATGGACAGTGTGTCTTCTCTAGTAACTTATCTAGCCTCCAAAAGGAAAACTCTTAACTTCTTTAGAGGGCCTTGGACCCAGCCTCTGATACAGGAATGCAAGCGTGAGTCAATGTAAGCTTCTTTATGAAGAACTAATAATAAAGGGGAGGTTGGAGAGAAAGGCCAATTCTTGATCTCATCTTGGAGTCACTCCACACACTTCAAATATGGCCAAATTCTGTCTCCAACCACTCCCTGGCAACCTCATTTCCTTTATTAGTATTGCAATGGCTGTATCTGGGGACAGAATTTGACCCAGGAGATTTAGACCTTTCCTGGCAGGAGCCTGCCACCTCAGGAACTGGGGCTCTCTTGGGCCCTGAAATCAGGGGGATTCAGAGAGATTTCTGTGGAATTACATCAGGGACACTGGTGGTCACTCATATCTCCTGCTTTGTGCAGAGGAATAACATATTTCACTAGAAAATAAGGATCTGAAGTAGAGTGTGAGCAGGAGAGATTTCAACTTGGAGAAGCTTCACTGGGAAGACAGTGGCAGCACAGCTACTTTGCAGCTCACCTGCTTTGTAGGTCTGTAAGTGTATTTTTGCACACTCTGGAAAGCATTTGACAGATGTGCATTAATATGCACAGCAATAACTGCTGTATATTAAAATGAGCTGCTCAAGAGAGGAGGAGAGAAACGATGCACCTGTTTATGCATGTTCCATCTACCACTGTTTCTTCACTGAAAAACAACCATTGATTTATGTTCATCTGCATAAAAGGAAAAGACTTCTAAGAAGACTTTTCCATGGCATGAAGGATACCCAGTGTCTATTTCGAGCACTCATTCTACCTCCCAGGTACACACTTTTCAATTCATCTCTGAATTATTCTGCAACCATTTGGACATACTATACCAACTGCTGACGCACATGGGATGTATTTTCTGCAGCCTGCTCACTCCTGTCCTATCACTTGTTAAGTCCCAGCACAGCTTTCTAGTATCTCCTTCAGAACATCTTATTTTCCCCTAGTAGCCTTTTCTTTCCTCAGCTCTTTTCAGATTCTCAGCTTCTCTCATTTGTTTCAAGAAAGGTCTTTGCTTCTGCACTTCTTAATATGAGGACTGCTTCAGAGTCACCTATATAATCACTTTAAGTCTCTCTCACTTCAGAACACAACATGTGAGGTGAGAGCCAAGCCACTGAGAAAACAGTGGGAAATCACCATTAATTTCCATGCTATCAGGATTTCTAACTGCCATCTATATTTTTGAGAAGGCAGCTAGAGGAAGATGTTCTGTCCATACTCTGACATCAGTGACAGAAGATTGTAAGATACTTCTGGAGAAAACCTAGGCTTCTGTGCAGTCCCATTCATGCAGCACAAAAGCATTGCAGGAGTACATGCAGACCCCATCAAAATGACAGGGGGAAGGAAAAGCAACTGTGCTGCTGCCTCTTGAATCCTGAGAGATGCCCTAACCAAGGCCATGGCAGAAAACCATGGAATTGCTGAATGACGGCTGCAACTTCCCTGCCTTCCACTTGCAAAGCTGGTGAACCAGTCTTTGCCAGGAGACTCCCCAGGGCTCAGAAAGATGACTGGACTTATGAGAAAATCATCGACAGAGAAATCAAGTGACTCAGCAGGCCATCAAGATGGAAAACTAGGCAACAACCTCAGTCAAAACTGACAACTTCAGGACTATTTAAAAGCTAAAGGAAGCTTCAGCGAACAACTTTGCTGTGGCAAAGGTGAAGAACAGAAGCAGCTCCCCTGCTGCACAGAAAAAAAAAGCACAGAACCAGGAGTCTGTGCACTGCTTGGCCATCAAACACAGTGTCCCTGTGCCCTGCTTTCTGGACAAACCACTGCCCAGAAGCAATACAGAAGGACAGAGAGAATTCAAAACCTAACCCATCATTAAGGTACACAGTATTGAAATACAGTATAAAAACTGATCGTATACAGACTTTGCACATTTCCCCAATCTTCCTTTTCTCAGCCATATGAACGAGAGGACAAGAAAGGAAATCTCACATTGACAGCTTGAACACAAATCTCTAATATCAGCAGGACTAACTAAGGAGTAAGGTTCAGGAAGGGTGTCAGAATAAGACTCACTTTGGATTTATTATTTCATACTGCTTCCAGATATGTTTCTATTTCATCCACAACAGATTATTCCTGACACTTTTAGAGGGCCCCTGGCCCATTTGCTTATTGCTCTGATCTTTACTAGCAATGAAACTAGAAGTCTTTGCTTACTCGACTTCTGGAGAGTAAAGAGGATACCCTTTTATATCATTCACTGAAATTGCTTCTTGGCTAAAATATTCTCCTGTCAGTGTTTTTCATGTGTTCGGCAACATCTGCAGGATGTGGAAAGAACAGAAACAAACCAGATGCTGCATAAGGTAGTGGCACCGAGAAACATAATTATTACAGTACCTTTTTCATTTCTGTTGTCCATCTTATGCCTTCAAACATCAGTAACTTTTACTGTTGAAACAGAGACTGACTCATCTAAGTTTCCTCTAAACAGATTTACAATCATTTGTAAAAATTGACATATACCCCCCATCAAAGCCAAATTTCCTGTAGCAATTTCAGAGGAAAATAGATTAGGGGAATGTGGATATTTATCTCAGCCATCAACATTTATTCATTTAGGTAATTATCACTTCATTATGCTGTCAAAGAGAGCATTCAGGGAAATTCACCACTGATGAACCAAATGCCACTGAAGTCCTCCACCTCTCATGCGAGACTGGGGTGCCAGCTCATGCCCTTGCCAAGCATTTGTCACAGTGTTGTGACAAGGGCTGTGGGTCCAAAACGGTACAAGCGGAGCCTTCTGAGCTGTGCGGGGAACAACTGCAGCCTGATCCAATAGCGCCCCCATAAGCAAACCCAGGGGCAGCTGGACACTGACACCTTTCCAGCACCCCAGCCTACAGGCCCTGCTTGTGTCTACTACACTAACTAGCTATTTTATTTTAAAAGCTGTTCATTTGATTAGAAGAAGGGGAAAAACTAAAATAAAAAATAAAAAGCATTACAGCCTTATGAATGCCTGTTACAGCGTAGAACTCAGGAGTGTCTCTGCTAGACTGGGAAAATTTTCCAGTTATTTTAACTCAGACTTCAGGAATTTTGTAGGGGGATCAGAAGACCTGCAAGCTCTGCCAAATTCTGAGGGAACAAAGTATAACTAGATTAATATATAAACCTTATTAACTAAAATGTAGCTGAATACAGTCATTTGTTATCAAAGTCTTTTGATTGTTTAACATATTGCAACATTTTGGTCTCATGGGCTCCCTGCCAAGTTGAGGCCTAATTAAGGTGGTTGGAAATGAATAGTGTTCTAATTAGTTTAATTACAATATGATGAATTATCAAACTAATTTTTTTAAACAATGTGCAATTAGCCTTTTAGCATTCAACCCCCATTTTCCCAAACATGAAACGAAGCGGAACATACTTGTTTTTTTACCAGGAGGCTGGAGGCTGAACCACCCCAACCCAGAAGTGCCTGAGGACACAGCAAGACACACTGCTCTCCTCCTCCTTTCACCCCACTTCATGCTTTGGGCATCCACTCCAGAGCCTGTGGTGAGATCTGTGGAAAGCACGTTGTTCAGTCCAAGACTGGATCGATGTGCCTTTTCAGATTCTCAGTCCAGAGTTTTCCCTATGCCTTCACTTAACTGGGGTTACATAGAAAATCCTGAAGTGTTATATCAGTGGCCGTCCTGGCTCGGTAAGGTTTTTTAGTATTACCTTCCAAAGCAGTGAAAGAGCAAACTCATTTACCCACGAATCGTAAAGGTATGGAAGTTCCTACCCATACCACGGAGGAAAGTATTGTTTCCATAATGCCAATTGCACAAACAGTATTTTGCAATTTTTGAGTATATACTTTTATATTTGTCCCCCAAAGGCTATTTTCTGCCCTCGGCTACCAATCCCACTGCGTCACTCCCCCAGACAAACCTTTCCACAAATACACTTGCATCTGCATAACCTCAGTAATGTTGCACCCTTGGAAGTGAAAGCACCATCTGGTCCTACTGTACAGCAGTTCATTACCGGAGGAGTGGCCAAAGGTCGCCACCTTTCATTAGCACTGTCAGGTATATAAGTAGAGTTTGGCTCAATTACAGCATAGCTCATTGCCAAGCAATAGAATAGGACATATTAAAAATATAGGCACCCATTGAATGGAAGGAAGGAGCAAAGAAGTTCACTTTAATGACATGAATCCTTTAACAAATAATCAGGTTTAAAATGATCCACTTGGTATTTTGATGAGAATGGATTTTCTCATCCTGTGAACCAGAAAGAAAATGTGGCAGTAAAATAGCTTTCGGCATGACTTAATTATCCCCAGAAAGACTTAGTAGCCTGCTCCAGCAATGCACTTAAATGCATGCCGAACTTTAAGCACATGGGCATTTTCAAGGGACTATTCATGTATCTAGAGATAAGCATATGCTTAAGTGCTCCAGCAAGAGACAGATCAAATTGGAAGTCTCTCATCAAGGCGTGAAGTTACAGCCAACCCATTTGGCAAGCGTGAGAGCATTTGAGATGTCCTGTCCACTTGGGTGCTTATAAAGTCCCCATTGTCCAGACTATTTCCCAATAAATGAAAGTAATCAATAACAGTTTTCTCCCTTTCTAACTGACACCTGGAAAGAAAATTTAAATAGGCGCATGTATCTGTAGATTAAATCAGTTTATTGGAGGGAACCAAAACAAGGAGATTAAGTTGCCATATGTTTCTGCTTGTGCTGAAGCTAGTGGTCATGCTTGTTTTTCCTAGAAATTTGTTCCACAAGCTTAGTCTGGCTATTGCCAGAACCTTCATTTATTTGCTAGCAGCAGCGACAATCCAGCAGATGAGGCTCTTGTAAGAAAAAAAGGACTGCAGAGAGCACTGACCTCTCAAGTAACTATGGTCGAACTTACTAAAGGCTTGAACATCACAAGGGAGGTGTTCAGCTGAAATCTGCTCCTCAAGTCACTTGTATAAGGGCGCACTGCTATGGGACTTGGTGATGCTTTTTGACAAAAGGCATAGCTAAGATCCTATGCTTAAAAAACAGGCATTGCTGCTCAAACACCAGGCTGCTGTGGCTTTCCTGCTGCTCCTCTGCCAGTCACAGCTATAAGCATCCAGGACCATGAGGATCACAGAATCATAGAACATCTTGGGTTGGAAGGGATCTCTCAAGGTCATCTAGTCCACAACCCCTACAATAAGCAGGGACATCTCCAACTAGAACAGATTGCTCAGAGCCTCATCAAGCCTGACCTTCTATGTCTTCAGGGATGAGGCCTCCACCACCTCTCCACGATGGCCAGAAGAGCTGGAGATTGCTGATCAGTCCAAAGGCCGAGGCTTTCAATAGGCAGGATACAGGAGAAACACAGTTTTCTAATTTATCTCCTCTTTTATCCAGTTCTTAAGAGAAACAGAGAGCTAGCTCTGTACCTTCCTACCAGATTTTCCAATTAATTTTTGCAAGACTACGACTGTGGGGAGGATTACTTTTTATGGGACCCTAAAAGCAGCCCTCTGTCTTGAGAAGGACCAGGAGGCAGCAAGCCAGGCTGGGTCTGTCACTAACAAGTGACACATTTGGTGGGACAAGTGTTTGAAGCAGGTGCACTGCCAGCCATGCAAACTTCGGAGAACTGAAGAAAACACTAACAACAAAAGAAAATAATTTCTGGCAATAAAAAGGTTAACATAGAACAGTAGGCATAAATATAACTTGAACCCATCATTAAAGAAATGCAGTTATTTAGTCAATTTTACTTATTTACAGGCTAGAAGATTAATGAGCTCAAATACAAACTGAGACAGTAATTAGGTTTCAAAAACATACTATAACACAATCAATCATTGCTTGGGAGCATAATGACATTAGGGTAGAGCCCTCTTTCAGCTGAAGTTATTAGCATGTGATTGGTGAAGACTGGACTTGAAGAGAGAGTCTACCCCAGGGTCCTGTAATAAAATGAAAGAGGAATCTTAAATAAGGAGAAACTATGTCTTTGACCCTTTGTCCTTTGCCTGTAGATGTAGAGATACTGTATTCAGGATTTAGGGCTCTGTAACAGGACTTTGGGGAATGATGGCATTTCAAAAGACAGTTGGTATTTTACTTTAGACAAGACTTTACTTGAGACCTAATGCGACACAGACAATATGTATATGTCCTCTAATCTGGTTTTTGAAGCTATCAGCAGCTTCTTCCAAGGCATTTCAGATCTCTTCTCAAAGTCTTTGTAAATACATCAACTTCGAGAAGGGATTCAAAATGTTATAGAACACAAAGTGGGAGAAAAGGTAAAAATTTAATGTAATGAAAGGAAAAGCAGAAGCAATACAAAAGCAAAGTTGTCAATAATTGTTGCTAAAGCATTATTTGCTGGTGAACTACATAAATGGCTTTTACATATTTTCATGGCAAGGAATCTTGGTAAATGTTCCTTAAATCCACTGTCAACTGGGTTCACAAAGAAAGAGAGGACATGGCTTTTAAGATTTAAGCCAAATTTCAAAGTCAGGCTTTTATGCATGGTATCAGCCTAATCCAGCCCTCACAGGTATCAGCCCCCATTGATATGAATATGAGAAAATTTACAACAGTGCATATGATTTTCCAAATTCCACTTAAGTAGCTAAAATCGAAACCTGAAGCAAAGATTTTCAAAAGGGGCTTTAGCATTTTCTCACATTCGCTAAAATGTCTTTTGAAAATCACATTCCAAAACAATGTTTGAGTAAGCGGCCTAATTTTCTGAGACACTGAGTCATCTCAGGCTTTAACAATTGCAGTATTCATCAGCTCTTAAAATCAGACTCCTTCCTTTGATGTACCTATATACAGGGTTTAAGTGCCCACATTTGAAAGATACCAGCCTTAACCCCACTCATATTTCTCATGCATACCCAAGTAAACACACACTTCCACAGGTAACTTATGCATCATCTAAAACAAAATCTTCGTAATTTCCTTCACCTCAAGAGCTCAGTGGCACTGCCCTTGCATTTTGCTGCAAGCATCTTTC
>NW_009952566.1:2758779-2771115 GCF_000747805.2 Chaetura pelagica
TCCCTACTGTCATCTAGTTGTATTATTTATTCACAGTGGTAATCTCAACTATCCCAATTCCCTAATGAACAATTGAAACAGATTGCAATAAGGACGTGACACACAGGAATAAGAAGCTGAAATGTATTTCCCAGCTTCAGCCTCCTAACCTGAGGAGAGGTTATGATGGCTGACATGGCTGGGGTCAACAGCAATTGGCTCTAGCGTTTACTGTCACACAGATACTATGAATACTTCTGATGGCATTTCAGAGCAATCATAGTGGCTGATAAACACAAATGCAGAAGAGCTTCAACTCAAAATGATTTGTAAAAAATCTCAAAATGGAGGAAAAAGAGACGCAGAAGCAAAACTGTACTTCAAAGCAAGAGTGTGAAAATAACAACATAGAACTCCAGTCAATACAATCAATCCTGATAACAAGAGCAGTCAATGCAATTACATTTTATAAAATCAATGCATCCTCCTACTATGAAAACCAGGCAAGGAAGGAAATGAACCAACATCCCCTCTCTATCAGCATGTGACAATTACAGTTTCACCAAACACAGCTAAACAAGGAGCAGAGCAAGTGTAAGTTCCTGAAATCTTGGCAGAAGAGCCAGCATCATAAAAATCTTTGGTCCAAAGGACAAGCTTTTGCTTGGCTGCTCTTCTGACTCTCTACACTTAAATTCATCTTCACCCACTGATACAAAAAAATGTAATTCTTCCAGTAACGTTTTTTGAATCTAAGCTGCTGGACCTCCTTTTTTTAATCTTCCTCCCTTATACATTTACAAACTTGACATATGACATTAAATCAAGCTGTATGATTATGACTGCCCAGGTAATGTAACTTGTGAGCTCTCTCTTACCTTCCCATATGAATTTAGGGCACGAAAGAGCCTAGATGGAATAAATGACCATGTCATTTGCCCATTTGAAAATTCTCTTCAGTAGACCAAAAGTTAATTTAAGGGGCTTGCAAAAAAATCCAATAATACCTCCAGTTGTTTGGTATTAAGAACCTTCAACAGGTTCAACCTCCCATTTCATCCTCTTTTCCAGGAGAAACCCCTACCCCAAGTGAAATGATGTCTTTCTTTTCAAAACACTACTGCTGACCTTAGCCCTGTGATAAGAGACTGAATGGAGAAAGATAGAGCAAAAAGCAGACAAAGGATTCTTTTTTATGTCTGTCCTTAATTAAGAATCTAGCTTTCGGTTAAGAGAGTATTTGATGATCTTGTGATAAATGTTTGAACCTGGACTGCATCAAGGAAGGTGTCGTGGTCATAGAGAGTGAGATTACAGATTTGCACCACTTAACTGTGCGGTATAAACCTTCCAGAGAAGCCTTTTTACTCCAGAAACAACACAAGAACTTTGGCTGCTAGACAGGGTACGTGATCTAGGTGCCCACTGTCAGAATGCATGACTCACCCACCAAGGATACTTTGTAATGTGTGTGCATGTCTGATTGAAGGAGAAAACCTCTTTTTATCAGGTCCTGGGTAATATTCCCTGCCATCAGGCTCTGCATGCACTTACCCCATCACCTTTTCCCCAGCATCTGTTTGGACATCTGTCCAAAACGGATATGTCATTAATTTCATGCAGGGTTGCAAATTGGTTTTAGCCATGGCTTCTCTCTGGAAGAGGTGGCAGATCATCAGTGTCTGTAAAAGATGAAAGAGAATGACAGTCTTACTTAACTACTCTGTTCTATAGTATTCTAAGCAACAACACGGCAAACATAGTTCCAGCAAATCTTCTACTTCCCATTTAACTAGTACAAAAGAACTTCAAATACAAACAATTACAGCTGTTTCATTATGCACTTGCATGTGGGAGAGAGAGCACACATAGCTTTGCTGCATTTTTCTTTTCCCTCTTATGGAACTCATCCAGTCTTAACACCCCTCGCTCTTGGAAGTGAAAGTTGCAGTTACTGTTTCCTGATATTTCCAGCTCAGCAACTACTTATCTGTAGTTTTTTCATCACCAGTGTTTTACACGTGTACGACCAACCTCAAGCAGCCACACGATGACAAAAATATTTGTGGGACCCTGTTATGCTACCTGCTTACTTTCCCTGTAGTATTTTCTCACTAGTTTTAAAGTGTCTCAGGAATCTCCATGGATCCCGTGGATCAGATAACAGGTCAGGTTGACAGAATCTTTCATATATTGTGGACTACTACACACAAACAGTAATCCCTAGCCATCTTCTGCTAAAGCTGCATTCTCTGTCTTGGAGACAGTTATGGAATGAGCTAACATAATTTATTGAGAAAGAAATCAAAGAAAGCAATTATGAAGATTAGAGAGAAGGAAATAAAGTTGGAATACACCTTAATATCCCACTGTTTAGTATCTACCAAAACTATACTGAGCATTTAGTAAAGAAAATAACTCTCAGAAAGGAGCCATCTTCAACTTTGGCAGAGTTAAACAATTTTCAAAACAAGGAATACTGCTCATCAATTAGCAAAAAAAAAAAATTGCAAAGTAAGAACATGTATGTTCTTCAGCTTGGCAAGTGCTAGTGATGCCTGGATAGACTTCAGGGAAGCTGATGAGAAGGCTGAGCTGTTATGTACGATCTATGTAGCCCATTTCACTAAAAGGAAAACCAGCTACCACACTGAAGGGCACTAGCATACCTGCTACTATGGAATGATGGAGTGTATCACCCCTGTTACTGCTGTGCTGGACTCTGACCCTAGAGAAAACTGAAATCAATATGGATCTTCCCATCTGAACTTGGGGGGTCCTGGAAAAAACACTAACATGTGCATTCAACTAGAGACAGAATTCCTCTTGACCACCATAGATTCCTACTTAAGATTAAATGAAATATTGCTACTGGAGATCCCCAGTGCCTAGACCACAAATGAATTCAGGGCTACAACAAAAGAAATGGAAAATACTAATCTCCAAGCAGTTAATACTCACACTGCTGTAACATTTGGGCCATGGTCTACACCACAAACATAGCCTGCCCCTGAACCTCCTGGCTTTACAAAAACAGATCACAAACCAAATGGTCAACGCACCTAATAGCCAGATCTTCCAAGACCCATATGTACAAGCAAAAGCCCCAGTAATTTGAATCTATTGTGATTGTTACAGCTGGGTTCAGCTTCATGGTCTCAGCAAGACCTTAAAAAAAAATGAGGGTTTGAGATTGAGCCAAGCTTCTTGTCAGCGCTTCATACTTCAAGGCATTTACATTTATAATTCCTGTTACTTAACACAACAGATCCTAGCATGACAAATCCTAGAAAACTGTTATGCTGGGGTCTTCATTTTCAGGATTTGCACCACAGCTTAATTAAATTAGTAAGTATTTGTACCACATCTCTACTTGAGCTGCTGGTTGATGTTTTATGTTTTAGTGTTTTAAGTAAAGTTTCTTATGACAAGTCAGTGGAAATGCTTTTAGTAGGTCAATAAATCACAGACCTACCGTATCACTGGGTGACAGCTATGCAAAGCATAGAAGGAAATCTGATATTATTCCAATAAAACACCAACTACAGCTACTTCCAGTTTAGCTGCAAAGCCACATCAGCCTCTGAATTGAATAAGTAAATAGTTGTATTTCAAGGAAGGAAAGCAAGGCCTCTGTAGATTTTTATCTGTCTGGTATTTCTCTAAAACTCTCCTGTGGAGGACAAAAAAACTTTTAATTTAATCTAAAATGGTCCTCTGGATGTCCACCATGGAGTCTATTCCATAATTACCTAATTCAGAGGAGTGGGGAAGGGGCTGAGAAGAAACACAAAGCAGATGAAAAAAAAAAAGATAAAAAACATTTCTGAGATTGAATTCAGTTCTGGCATCTCTCCAACCATATGGAAACTGAAGGGATGTTAAAAAAATTCTAAGACAGAATGCACAGGACAAGGGTGGGAAGTCTTCCTCATTATTATTATCAGAAGGGGAAAAAGAAGCTTTTTATATAAAAGACAGCAGCACACCTCTCAAATCAGGGTGTGTGCCCAACCTTCAGTAGAAAGCAACAACAAACCAGCTGCACTTTGAAATTGTTTATATCTGATCAGAAGCATATGAAAAGTCTCAGACATGAGGCAGAGTTTGAAAAAAAATCTGCAGGAAAAAATTGTTCTTACCCTCTTCCATTCCACAGTGTTTTCAATTGTCTGGTATAGCTTCTGACAGCAACTGCAGGTGGTTATGGCCTGGTGTAGCAATCACTCTGTGTCTAGCCTCGGGTCTGGGCTCTATGGCTGCAGCGCAAGAGCACCAGATCATTGAAGGACTCACGGCTGGAAGACATCAGGGGAGACCCATGTTGAAACCAAGTGTCTAGTTAAAATTAGACTACTGTCATGTTCTCTTCAAATGTAAAAGGCAAAACCATGTGTGTTCATTCTGGTTGCCATTTCTTTTCTGACTGTAAATTATGGGATTTAACAAACATAAATCTCTTTGTGAGAGGAGTGTTACTCTTAAAACCTGATAAAATATCCATGGATTCCCCTGCCATCAACACTAACCAATGCATCTGTTATGCACCAGAATGGTATTGCATATAAGATTTGTAAAATTTAAGAAAACTTGGGAAAAATATTTTAATCCACTACTGCCTTATCTCAGGAGCTTAGCCCCTCCATCATTTGCACTCTTGTCCTCTTTTAAGGAAGAGAAATATACCCCAGCTTTAAAAGTGAATCAGAGAACAGAGGGTACAATGAGTCTGTGAAGAAAGGCAAAAGGTAACTGCATATCAAATCAAGGTCTTTAGAGACACAGATATTTCATTTCTGCAACCTTCTCAGCCCAAGAACAAGATCCATTTTTAGTCATAGAAGCTAGGATGTGAACCTGCTGCAGCAAGACCTTCTGAGGCAATGCTCAAAATAAAAACAACATCTACAAAGATGTCATAGGATTTCATATAAGATATCACCATGATTTCACACAGGATGACTCAGTGTTCTTCCTGGTTAGCAGCTGGCATTGAGTTTGGAGAACAGTACATGTAGGGCATGTACAAACACCAGTGGTCTAGGTACAATCGTGAAAGATAGCCAGTGATGCTTTTTTAGCATAGAGGGAGACACAGCAAGTTTAACTGAGGACAGACCCAGAAAGCTGGCTGCAGAAGCTGCTCCTGTAGTGCCCCAGTCAAAAGGCTGGGTCACTGAAGTGGTACTCCACAGCCTTCCATTACAGCGTCAGATCCAACCAGCCTTGGGAAGATCAGTTTTTCTCCCTCTTTGCTCACTTGATTAACCCTGGCCTTTGAAGTATAAGATCATTAGGGTGAATTACCAGATGCACTCAGTTTTAAAGCTACTGATTGTCTTTATGTCAAGCAGGAGACTGTAGTAAAGTATCCCTGATAACTCTTTGAACTCCAGTTGTATCTTCAGTCTTTCCTGCAGAGCTAGGGCCTTACTCTTCCAGGCACTGTATACAGAAGAAAGGAACATTTCTCATCTTTTAAAGACTTTCTCAGTATAAGAGACACAGAAAATCATAATCTAGTAGAACACACTCTCTTTTACACATTAAAGCATTGTTCAAATTACTTGCAGATTCATATCTGAATGAAAAGACTGCTGAATAACCATATCTGCAATTAAATTCAGTTTACAATTAATAAGCAAGCAGAAAAACTAAGCCTGCAAACTTGTAAGAAAACAATAGATAGATGATCTTAACTTCTGTTATACCAAGTAAGACAAAAGAAAGGAAGAATGGTGGACAGAAAAAGACAAATGCACACTGTTAATCTCAAGTAAGTACAGTAGTACTGAAAAAGGTGATTATAGTGAAAAACATGATTCAAAGGGATTAATTATAATTAAGAAATCAGCATAATTCTATATAAAATATGGGGTCCAGAAGTGGAGTGTAAAGATCAGAGGGCAAAGGTGGTGTAAAATATGGTAAGAAAGGCAAAGATGGAGAATTGAACAGAGAAAGATCACAGGAGGGGTTAAGATAAGTAAGACATTTTTTAAGTACATATGGAAGGAGAGGGCAGTGAAGGAGAGAAATGGGCATCTTAAAAATGGCAAGGATAATTTATTGAAACAAGTAGTAAGGGCATTGTTTAAGGGGAAGAAAAATGAAATTAATTCTTTGCCAGAGTGTGCAGAGAAGAGAGGGTACAGATGTCAGAAAAGGACATAAATTTCCCAGAGGAGAAAGAGAAATGCTTAAGGAAATCAAGATCATACCAGTGCTGGTCATCAAGAAAGTGGCATGTTGGAAAACAGAAGAAAAAAAAATGCGGGAACAAACATGATGTATCCCAAAATCTAAAGAAGAGGGGAAGAAATACTGCAGAGATGTTTAGAACCTGGAAAGCACTTGGCAGGAAGCCGTATGTGCCGACAGAAATCTGACACTGTGCTACCATATGGTTAAAGCTAAATTCAGGTTGTGGATGCCACCCAGCAAGCTGGTATTTTTGCTTCAAAGACCTTTTGGCAGTAAAGGAAATTTTACTAGCAATAAAAGGGCCAGTTTTCTTTGCTTCCTTCTTGCTTGCCCCATTTCCTTTCCACCACCTGCTTTTTGCATACTTAGCTTGTGACAGAAAAGGTACCTGCAAGGGAATATTCCTGAGGAGCTGTGTTGCCACCATGCTTCCCCATGGCATATCTCAAATCCCCACTTGTGGCTGTAGTACTTGGTACTGCTCTCAGTATGCATTTCTACCTTTAAGCTGCATTTTTTTTAACAGTTCTAAGAAACAGAAGCCTTACCAAAGACAAAGGGAATTCATATGAAATTGCAAAATCCATGACCTCAGTCTGTAAAAGCTACAGACACTAAAGGACTTGGCCCTGAAGGCACCAGCCCTGTTTTAAGCACATGACTGTTCCATTGACGCCATCAGAATTGTTCACAAACATCCGAGTCCATGTGCTACTGCTCTAGCTAAGAAGCAGTAATTAAACTGGGCCTACAGCACGTATATCATACAAATGGAAAGAGCAAAGAGAGCTGTAGAAGGACTAATGTTGGAGGGAGATGGTGTCAATGACATGCACTTGAGCAAAGACAGAGTCAGGCCTTGTGGAGAGTTCTTAAAAGAATTTGTGGGGAATTTGGCTACACTAATAATAGACAGTACTTGGAGCAGCAATGGGGCAGCTGCTACTCGTAGAAGTTTAGAATCACTATTCTAAACTTAGTGTGCAAGTATTCAAAGGTGGTAAATACTGAAGGATATACACAGTTGCTACCAAGAAAATAAAAAAAATTACCAATTGAAGAGCACAATCAGGCAAGATGCTGAGTGCCAGTTCCTCAAAGGAGCTATACTTACCTATACTGGTTGAAACCTAGCCCCTACATGCTTCCTTCCACTCCTAGCAAAGAGATTTCAGTGCTCTGCACCACACAGGAACATTTGTCATCATGCCAGATTACATGCATAGGGCATAATCCCACTAACTTCAAGAACAGACTTTTGAAAAGCTCCAAGGGTTGCTGTGGCCTTTCAATGAGCATATCCAGTCCCATCAGCTACAGCACTTCTCCCAGTGACCACCGAGTAAGTGGCTTTACTTTGCTGCAGACAGTTTTGATAATGCTCTCGATTAGCACATGAATTAAGGCCATGAAAGTAAGTTGATGTCAAGTGCAATTGGATGCATCAAACATAAACACTGCAAGTGCAGGGAGGACAACAGGGAGAATTCAGACTTGGTGTGAAACCTTACTTATAAGTGGCTAGGAGGTACAGCCTGTACTCTTCAGGTGAAATTCTGGCCAGTAATAACTCAGCAACCTTTGCGGACAATAATGACATGTCTAAAATAAATAGAAGTGCAGCTGAGAAATTTAGGACAAGACAGAAATAAGAGCAGAAGCTGTAACTCTTTGGAAGATATATAATTTATGACCATTCCATGGCATGAGTTCAACTGTGACCTCTCAGCTGGCAGCTGTCTTTATGCTGCTTTCTCCTTCCACCTGTCTAGTGAGAAAACAGCCACCGTCTCTGTGAGCATGGATAAATCTGTCATACTGACTTACACAATGAACTCTCTGGAGGGAGACTGAAGCAGTCCAGAGAATAAATCTAGCCCTCAGAAACAGTAGCAAGGTTGTCCAAGTTTACAGCATCTCCTTTTAACCCCTTTAGTGTGGACCTTAATGGCTACAATTATAACTGGCACTGTCTGACATGCTGAAGCCAGGAATTCTCTGCAACATGATAGATGTCTCGCTCAGGACAAGTTGGAGTTGGACACAAAAAGCAGCTGGGACAGGCCAATGATGCAATACACAGCTCTCATCTCATGTGGTAGCCCTGGGTTTTAAAGCCTTTCTCAAGGACATACAGGTGGACAAAATGATTTTACAAGAGAAAAATGTCTTTGCTGAGGTGCTCAGATCACAATGACAAAACACTGAATTAGATCGTTAGATTTTTAAGGACAAAAAGGCATTATTAGTTTAGTGTGTTCCTTCCACTCCTCCTACACTTCTGATGGTAATATGGCAGATGTTAAATTGATACTCAATGTAACAGATGTCAGAAAGATATCACCCTCTAATAAAATCTCTCTAAGGGAAAACACCTTGGTATACACCAGCAAAACACTTTGGCCAAACCTTTGGCTGTCTGTGACTGGGGATGACAGTTTTGTAAAATAAACTAACGTTATTTTTAAATGAGAATAAAAAGCAAATATAATAAACTACTTTTTATTCATGGTTAATATTAAAGATTGGTATCTAAAGAACTTATAAGGGCTAGGATTAATCTGTGTTTTAACAGATGATAACATCATTCTAATAGGTAGTCAATGACTTGCCCATCACTGTAGCTTACCTTGAATACTTCCTGCAGGTGTGCTTGTACAGTTTTCAAACATATTTTCAACATGCCTATGCTATCTTGAGTCACACAGAAATAGGACCTTAGTACAAAGGCAAGGAAACTAGAGTATAACACAACATTATGGCCAGAACCAATGTCAACACCACAAAATTCTCTCTGGGCAAGCCCATTATTCTCACCAGATCTTCATTTTATTAATTCAGTTTCTTTCTCCTGTAGCTCTAGTTTGCATCTGAGCTTGATACAGTCTCATGAACAAGGAAAGTCATCTCAAGACATTTGCAAAGCCACATTTGACTTCACTATAATGTGGTTTTCTCTGGAGGCAGCAATAAATGGTAGAACATGAGAGTGAAGAGAGCCTGCACCCACCATTCCTACTAGAAAAGTTGCTATGCAGCAAGGATTATTTTTTTCTTCCAGATCCTGAAGAGCACACTGTGACTGGTCTATGTTATTCTCATCCTGCTATAATTCTCCCCCTCATCCCTGTTTTGTGTAGGATTAAGAGTTGAAGTCCTCTGCAATTCCATCTCATCTATTCCTCAAGCCTTATCACACACACCAGACAAAGTTTTCTTCTTTTGTGCTTAAGTTGATTTTTCCTGCAGTGCTTCAATTCCAGTAGTCCATGACATTTGCCATTCCTTAACTAATAGAGAAAACTTTATTGTGCAAAAGAAGTATTATTTGTCGGAAACTCATGAAATTATAACTCAATACAATCACTTTGTCACAGGCTGTTTATTCTACTATGCCAATACCAAACAAGCCTTCTGGCTTCCGGATTTCCATCAGTAGCAACAACTCTCCTTCAGCCCTCATATATATTTCTGCTTTGTATACAAAACCTTCAAAGAACAGGGAGGCCTCTGATGGGATGCAAAAGAGCACTTACCAAAAGAGGGCTCAGTTTTCCAAGAGGGTTTAATGATAAAATTGAATGCCAAAACCAATAATCAGAGGCACTCGGTAGTAGTCACCTTTCAGCTACTTTGAGAAGCTCTTTTGGCACTGAGGCAGTCTGCAAGCAAGGAACTGAACTGTGTATCTTCAATGTGCTTTTCTATGGAAAAAAAAAATAAAAAAAGCTGTCAAGAACTTCTGTACAAATGTCCCTGTCCAAGTCCCATAGCAACATTATGAACCAGGGCAAGAAGAAGTCATACAGTGTGCTATTCCAGCTGCTAAAGCCAGATGCTCAAAGGTGCTAAGAACCATCAACTTCCCATGACCTGAAGGGAGCAGGGAGTACTTAAATATTTTTACTATCTTGCAGAACTGGGCAAAATTAAACCGCACTGTAACTCAACAACCTTACATATGCTTTTCCCTTTAAACATGTATTTCCATATTGCTTAATTATCTGATCCTAAAGGCATTCTGTTAGAAGTTGTATGAGGCACATTCCAATAATGGAGATGTACTGCATCTTCCAAGATTTAGTTCATAAAAGCACTGGGTTAATCTTAATATCCCAGATACTGGTGACAGTACAGTAGTGCAATGTAGCATAACTGTCCGCCAGTTAATGTAATAATCAGGTGGCATGTGACAGAGAGAAAAATTAGGGAGAGATGAAGAACAAGCTACTGGCCAATGGAAGAAAATCACCATACCTCCTTGCTCTCCTGGTAGAGATTTTCTCAAGCCTTTCACTTCTACTTTCCTGATCTCATCCTTCTCTTTCCTTGCCCTCCTGCCTACAGTATGACTTGGATCCTCAGGGCCTCACATCTCACTTAAGAGTTTATTCTCCCATGGCATTAGATCCTACTACACAGCAGAAAGCTGACACCACTTTCTTTTAGCTCTAAGGTTACAAGATCTCTGCAAGCACATGTTTTGACCCTCTTAACCGATGTTCCCCTCAGACTGCTAAAATTCCTTTCTAAGCACGCCTCTTCTCAGGAATATGATCTTCCAGCTTCTCTCTCTTGCACAGAGTAAGGAGGAGTCCCTGTTTTGTCTGAACTGATAAAACTCTAAACACAACAGAGGATAAGAGAGAAACAGGTAAGTCAACATGTCCAATATCTTCACCAAAACAGTGACACAAACTGTCGAAGTAGATGTGAGCACACAAGCCCCTCGAGACCATTTCTAAGCACAAACCAAAACTCCTTCAAGAAACTATTCTGATTAGTATGCATACTTACAGATTAATTTTATTTTTTTTAAAAGTTCATTTATTTGAGGCTACATTCAAACCTGAACCACAGTGATTTATACTAATTATCTCCTCTACTGATCTTCTCCACATATTGTATGACAGTGCACAACTTGCTTGTGTTACCAACAAGGTTTCCTTCAGTACACTGGTCACCATCCACCCACCACAGAGGTGTCTGAAGTGATGGATTTAGAGAGCACAGAGAGTCACAGCACACAGTGTTATAACTACAGCAAGCTGTTTTCTTCTTCCTTGCTGTCTGAGCATGGGATATTAATGCTGAGCCTGGATGTGGAAACTCAAAAAAAAAAAAAAAAGTCTGGGGAATAGCAATAAGGAATGTTGTTTGCTCAGCAAGATTTGGGAAGAAAGGAAATGATCTATTTTGTGAGCTGAAATTATCCCCTTAATGAATTTGGCTCAGTATTTCTAGTTTAAAAAAAAAAAAAAAAAGGCAAAAAAACCCACCCACCTCACTTTACTTTTGTTAAAAAAGTGTCAAAAGTGTCCAAAAATACCGAACAGCTGTCCTGAAATAGCAGATTTCTCTGTATGTTTTTTTTATGATTCAGTCCATTCCATAATTTTGGAATGAGAACTGCAGACAGTTCTATTTTGTTTGCAAGAAATATGCACAATACGCCATGTGCCTCATAATCTTCTGTGATTAATGTATAAAAACACAGTCAGAACATATTTATACGATGGCTTGTAGAATTATAGAGATTGATCTTGGTTTCACTCACAGCCAATGGCTAAGGAGCACTTTAATCTGCTACAGGTGAAAAGGTAATGAAAATATTCTCATGTTTATTTAGGACAGCTATTGGGAATATTTCATGCCATATTTCAAATTCAAATAATCTTTGGCTGTCTTCGAGTCAAGGAAATATAAAGTCATTAGTATATGGTTTTCTACAATCTATTGTAAATATTAAAATTACACAGGCCATTTGACCCAAATTGAGATTTCTTCCTAGTTTCTTCACAATCTCGGCTTCAAGGGGACTGTAAGAGGAAGCAGTCTCCACCGTGGCATCACAGTGTTGCAAAGCCTACTTCATAATGAAGTGGGAATGATACTCCAGGACATTCTTGGCAAAGGCTTCAAGCCACCTAAAGGCTGAGAGTAAGAGTCTGCTGTCATCTCAGTCAATGGAGAAGCCCCCTTCGCCTTTCAACACTGCTTTTTAAAAATGCTTTATGTGAATAGTCTTGAATCTCTTTTTTTTTTTTTTCTTCTTCTTTTTAAGATCCTCACCTGCTGTCAGCTGGATTACCATTTTGGCATTCACATGAGAACCTTTCCTAAGGAGTCTCCAAGGAAGAGTTTACAGAAGTC
>NW_009952566.1:2771130-2773167 GCF_000747805.2 Chaetura pelagica
CAGGTAAATTGAGATTATTACTTTATGTAGGCTTGGACTCATTTTCATAGCAAAAGAGAGTCTCCTACAAGGATCTAAGAGGTGAGGTGCCCCATGCAAATCCACTCATTGCCTAGAGCACCTCTTCAGTACGGTCACAATTTACTTCTTCTCAGGAGGTTTGCATTTCTTCTGCAAGCTGAACCTCCAAGTCTAAAACTACCCACTGTACTTCTTGCACTTCATGTGCTAAGGAATTAATCTCTAGCCAAGTCCTTCATACAAAAAAAAAATAATCTTAATTTTATCCATATGTTAGATAAAACACCAAGTCAAGAAACACTTAAAACAATTAATGATGGGGTAAAACTCCAGCAGCACTTGCATCAAGTAGCACTCAGATCCCAGACACTTTCTCCTACTCCTTCTCTTCCATCCTAATGACACTACTTTTCCAAAATCCCTATCTGCTTTTTTTTTTTGCTTTTTTTTTCTTTTTTTCCCTGACTGTCTGGAAGGCTTCAGGTTTAGTAGCTTTTTACAGTTCATCTCTGCTCTATAAAACCACAAAGAAAGACTGGAAAAAAATTGAAACAAAATGAAACAGGAGATCAAAACAACCTCAAACATGTTCTGGATCAAACCAACATATGATACAGGGGCTACATCTTTACTGAAGTCAATTAGGATTTGGCCCAAGATATACTATGGCCTGATATAACTTATTGCCTGAAGCCTAGAATACCTTAGCTCAGCCTTGCAGTGATGAGAAAAGAGCATACAACTGGAGAGTTACTTTCCATCTACTTTGAATATTCAAGTGACCCAAGCAGTCAGTCAGTCATGAGCAGCAAGCAATACATGAAACCTTGAGCATCTTTAGTCAATCAGACTGACAATTTTTGGACAGAAGTTACATCTAGTAGCACAGGGTTACTCTGAAAAATGAACTCGGGCTATTCATTCAGATGACAACTCACTTCAGTCTGAGGTTAGTTATAAAAGACCAGCCAGATACTGATGTGCATGGGCTTGGGAGACCTGGGTGCAGTACCTGGCTCTAGTAAGGACTTTGTATGCAATTTACACTCAAAAGAATTACTATCTAACTTCAGGCGCCTGAGCTAGGAGCTGAGATCCACACACGTGCATGAAGACAGACAAGATTCCTGAGGTGTGTGGCCCTTGCACAAAAAGCTACTTGTCTACCTTCTTTGCAGAAGCAATGTTATTCATTAGTAACATCATAGGAAAAATATAACTCCACTGTGGCACAGTTCTACTCTTGCCCACCTCACAACTCTATGGAACATGGAGAGATGCCAACAACATTTATCTGCATTATCTGACAGATGGGTGACTTGCATCTTGATGGAGTATGTGAGCAGCGATACGCATGTCGCTACAACGCAGACTGTCCTGCATCAAAAAGCTTCACTGCGGGTGGATTAAAAGTATAAATGTGGCACAGGGTTGTACAATCACAGAGACCCATCCAGTCTATATCATCACTGACTTAAAAAATACACTGATGTTTTCTGAGCTGTCGGAAGTAGCTCCTCCTGAGCAGATAAAGGTAGATACCACTAACTGGAATGCCTGCACCTTGTACTTCACATGTTACTTACTGCTTTGGCAGAGGGGCAAAGATGTGGCAATCCTTGAGATTTTTCTCATTCCTGGGAAGGTATCCCTGCTGCAAGAAATGGGTGGGCTGGACAGACAGCACATGCTGAGAAGCTGATGGGAGTCACCAACTCAAAAAAACCCCAAACATTGACTCACTGCCCTTCTCAAACTCTAAACCCTTATGTAAATAAATAATTTAAAAGTTACTATTTAACAGCATTTCACATGAGACTCCTCACTCTTCACACAAGTTTCCACAGCAGTACCTTGCTTTGCCCTGGAACAGCACGCTTCTAGGCGTTCAAAAACATGCAGAGGGGCTAGAGAGAACAAAGTCAAATCAAAATATCATTTCATCCCTTGAGTCCATGAGCTACTGGCTGTGAATGTAAAGGAATTATCACACATGAGCTAACTTCTACTGGCAGG
>NW_009952566.1:2773531-2852796 GCF_000747805.2 Chaetura pelagica
CAGGAATGCATTCCCATTCAGTTACAGACCCTTCACAGTGAGCAATAGAAATGTTCTCTTCCTTCAATATCTTTTCATTCCTTTTCAAGCATTTATACAAGTATTCAGGGGCTTAACCAGAAATGAAAGAAATTCATTTTAGGTTATGTGTACTAAGAGGCTCTGGGACTCCTCTACCTGCTAAAGATTTTGATAGCTGACTCTTTTTTTACCTCTGTTAACTACCAGTAAATCCCAGGACTGGATTATTCGGTCCACCTGAAACAAATTCTGTTTTCACACTGAGAAGCATTCAAAGCATTTGAAGAAGTATGGGATTTGTTCGGCCTATTTACTAAAGAATTTAGTTGTAATCGCTCATAAACATCTGTTGCATTTTCGTTCAGTAAGTGTAAGGAACAGAAATATAATGGCATGTGCACATTGGATGCCATTTCTTGAGGAGTGGGGAAAAAAAGTTACATTTCTCTTACCCAGCACTTGATTGCCAAAAAAAGGGGAAAAAAATTACAACATACTGCTTGGGGAAGCAAAACTGATTAATGGGCTAGCCTGTTAAACCATCTGCTCTTGAGGACCCAGCTTTGAATCCCAGTGCCCCTAGCTGGGTCAGCACTTTTTCAGGTGCTGAGAAGTGACATTAACTCTGCTGACCTTTGCTTTTAGGAAGGATTTCACTTGTCTTGGAATAAAAGAAAGACCTTCCCAGATTCTAAGCACCACTGTTAGCAAAGTTTGGTAGAAAGGAAGTATTTGATCAGCACTGCCTAGAAAACAAAAAAAACCCATGTAACGCTACAACTCAAGAGGACTGAATTCAAAATGTCTCTCTGGGAACAGAGAGTAACATTATCATCCTTGTAGTGGAGCATCTTCACATTAAAAAGAGGGAAAAAAAGGGACCTGGGGCTTCTCTGTGGCACACTGAATAAATGCACTTCCTGACACTGTATATGATAGCTTTCCTATCAGCTTGTCACTTGGGCAAAAGGGAATGCCAATGTAGCAATAAATGCTGTAATGATGTTTCAAACTCTTTGAACTAAGTATCACAAAAGCTGGGGGCAGTCAAAATGCCAAATAAAGTTAACTAAGCACAAGAGTGGAGGCCAGAGACACATGCTGTGAGCTGAATGTCAGATCAAGGGATGAGATCAACAAGGTGCTTTAAGAGGCATTTCCTGGTTAGCACAGGAATCTCCAGCAACCTTTGTAGTCTTTCATCCAAGTCTTATTAAAAGAACAGAGCATGGGTTTTTAAGGGACACAGAGATACAAATGCACATTTATTTGAACTCATCAGCTATAACTGGAATTGGTTTGGGTAGATGTTCTCCCCTGTGCAATTTTTCAATTAAAGTTATCATGTAAGTGTATACAATGAAATGAGAGATTTCAGTCTTGAAATAGTCAGAACTGAAATAACATTTGCTTTCTTGTCTCCAGTGCCAAGTGCCTTACTACACAGATACTACTAGTAACTCTTCCCCTCCAACCCCGCCCCTCCCAAACTTATTAACAACCTTTTTCACCAGTATCAACAATTAGTAATTAGTTTACTAGTACTGTGTGCACAAAAATTGTATGGAAAATTAATTATAATAATACAAAATAGCGTTCCCTCCCATGCAGACATCAGCTCCACAGTTTGAATATGGCCTATGTAAAAATCGTGACAATTCCAAGCTATAAGCAATGAAAAACCAGCAACTGTATGCAATGGTGGAACAACTGTCTGGGATTTGTTGTACCTTAAGCATTGGCACAGTACAAGAAATACTTTAGAAACTGTAACAGTAAGATCACAAACTCCAAAATCCTCAACTCAGCAAGAAATGTTCCTTTGGCTTGCAGTGCCAATGTGTTACTGCAGCATTTCCTCTAGCGGCCACCTGGGAACAGTATTTCCAAGATTTCAGTGATGACCTAGCAAATTTAAATACACTAGACTTGAAACTCCAGTTTCAACTTGGTAACTCTGTAACATTCAGTCTGTTGCTGTAGAAACCTTCCTTAAATCATCACAATTACTTCAATTCCCAAGAAGCCAGGAACCAGCAACCTGGAAGTCCAGGCAATCTGAATGGCTTTTTTCCTTTCATGGACATAAATACATGTTTGTACATAAACACATTATGGGTTTTTTTAATACTTGTTAGTGACATGCTACCATGCTGTACAATAGGAAAGGTAGAATGTAGGTATTTTGTTATACATATGCAGATACATGTATATGTTTGTGTTAACATGGTACATATGCCAGACAGATATTATGACGACTTGGTGGCAAATAAGGCAAAATTCTCCCAGATGGGAAACACCAAAAGTGCCTCAATTTTTTTCAACTTGAATGCAGTCATCAAGTACTTTTGCCATGCCTTTCACAACACAGACAGAACCATGATCCAGTGTTTTCAGACTTGAATGATTAACCATATGTATTTCACTGAAGATGCTGAGCCAGATACCACTGCCAGCACCCACTGAAATCCCAACAGTTGCATTTAAATAAGACAAGGAAAAAAAATTTTAAAAGATGCTGTATTTTTCTCTCAAGTAATAGTTTGTGCTGCTCATAAAGTAGCATCTAAGTCTGGCTTATGGTACGGCTCTCCTCTAGCTCCTCTGCTCTTGAAGACATACAAGAGAGAAGTTATAAAACCTTGCTGTTCTCAACTCTCATCTTTCACGTGCCTGTGTGGTGTTGCCTCCTAAAACACACTGATCACTGCTCCCACAGCAGCCCATGTATTAGCATCATTAGATTAATTATAACTGAAATCTGAGCCCTGTTGTACTGTGCTCTGCAGAAGAGACAGTCCCAAGAACCTACCAATTCTTACAGATGAGATAAAAAATGGAAGGAGAGGCAGAAGGTACAGATGAGACCAAATGACACATGCAAGAGTTAGAGGAAAGGAGTTCAATTCATCCTATCCAGCACATTAATCTGAGAGCACTGTGCTTATCTCCATTTATCTTTTGAAACTGGGGCAGAAGACAAGCTTGAGCAGCAATTTTTTTCACATTGAATGGACAGGAAATATTAGAAACAAGCAGTAAGGAGTGGCTTCTGAGTGAAATAGTCTTGATGTATTGAGCATTGTAGAACATCAAAGTAACGTCAATATTTATTATACAGATGCGTATTGATTGTGCAGTAAAATGATCCAAAGTAATATATGCTATAATAATAATCGAACTCCATTCAGAAAAAAAGAGCACTAAGATGCAGAGAAGGAAAATCATGAAGGACTATCCATTTATTAAATTAGTTCATATGGGCACCTGATTACCAAGCAAACAGGAGTAGCTACTACAAAGCACTAGACATGCTGCAAGAGTAAAACAAAAAGAAACTAAGGCCTCATTTCTAAAATACTCCATTGCAGCTCAGTGGGATTTGTCAGTTTAGAGCAGCTGAGAAACTAGCTGTAGCACACCCCAGTTCAAATGCAGTGACTAATGAATGACTAATGAATTTCTACATTTAGCATTATGACATGACACATCAATGCAAACACTCTACTGTGCTTTGACCATGAGGGCATTACCATTTACAGAATAGCAACTGTTAATTCAGAAGAGATTTGGATA
This sequence comes from Chaetura pelagica, assembly GCF_000747805.2. Classification (NCBI taxonomy): domain Eukaryota; kingdom Metazoa; phylum Chordata; class Aves; order Apodiformes; family Apodidae; genus Chaetura; species Chaetura pelagica. The sequence goes on from NW_009952566.1 coordinate 2,777,129, forward strand.
ACATATGAAAGACTGCACTTCCAAATTCAAATGGTTGTGGCACCTCTTTATCCCCACCCCCATCTGTAAGTGCGGGTTCAAGAAATAAATTATCCTGCTTTGGGATTTTCTCTGTTTTTATTATCTGCAGTGAAATTGGATTTATTTAACTAAACTGGCTGTATATTTAAGTCTCTAAGTTCAAAAATTATCCACATAATATTCCCAGGCTCCATTTTGTCTAGTTGCAGGTAATAATTCCAGCCCCAGGACTGCTCACAGTCTATTTCCCACTTCTTCACCCAATGACAGATTCTTTTTTTTTTTTCTATTTGCTTTTAACAGGGGAATTATAATTTTCAGGATCAAATTAGAAATGAATTTTCAATTAGAAACTGCTAACTGGACTTGCAAATATTTTCAGGAGTATCTAGCTACCTGGTACCTGGTGTTGGACAAAGCTAACCATCAATAACGAACCAAAGTCACCAACTTACAAACCTGTTTGCAAATCTTACCGTGGTTATTTTTGTAACCCTTGACTATGCACTAATCCTGTAAACATTTTCTGCTTTGCAGGAAAAGCAGTAGTGATATACTTTAGGGAAGGCCATAGTTCTGACCCAGTTTGAATCAGGAAGTGGCAGAATTGACCTGATGAATGTCTCTGGGCTGACTACAAGCTAAGAAAGCTTTTTAGCAAGCTGTAGATAAAAATCTGGCATTTTGCAGACCCTCACACTGCTATTCTGGTAGTTATATGACACTGCAACACCCACACCTCTAGCCTCTACCCTCCAGGCAAATCCTCCCTAGACCAAGAGCAGTCACATGAGGAATAAAAATAATACGGGCAACTTGCCTCAGAAACCTGCAAGCATACAAATGGGTTCAACTGATATTTAATTTTGTCTATACAACTATATTCAAAGACCAAATCTCTTTGCAGTGAGCCTATAATAATGGCAAGAAAGGACCCAACTAACTCTTTCTGTACTCTTGAGTTGGCTAAAGACATGCCATGAGCTGCAGAAATGTTCATTTAAAGCAGTGCTGAGCTTAAATGCCTGCTTTCTCCCTACTCTACCACGTCTCGTTTCACGCTTGGATGGAATGATCACTAAACAAATTTGACCTGGGCCAGTCAGATACATCCTGCACTACTTGAATTAACAAGAATCATTTCAACCTGTTTACTCCAGTTGCTTCTACGAGCTAACACAAACCACAACCAAAACAAATATTAATATTTTTACTATTTCTTTAAATAGCTACTCTGAGAACTGGGTGATTTCCTCATCACACAGCTGGGATTTCTTTGTCCAGGGAGACAGTTTCAACACTTGCCCCATTGCTGACCAAACCCTGGACTTATATAATGGCAAATAAAAGCACCTCCCGGAATTACTTTCCTTATGCCTCTTTCTTCCTTTTTTTAATCTTCCTATTTTTTTAGATTTATATTCTTTTCTTTTTTTTTTTTTTTTGTTTAAGAGCAGCTTTGCAGGCTTGCTAAGACTGGTGTAAACAACACTTAAGAAAAGGCAAGATTAAACAGCCCAAAGAAGATAAAAACTGACCAGGAACAATACCACAGTTGATCTATGTAGCATAAAGATGTACGTAAGAGTCAGCATAAAACAGAAGTAGCTCCTCTGGATTCACTGTCCTTCTTTGTGTTTTTCTTGTGGGAATGAGACTATGAGAAAGCAGCAACAATAGCTCCAACACAACCCTCCTGTCTCTGGAAAGGACAACTTATCTCCCCATAAGGGAAAAACCTTAGTCCCACTACTAAAAAGAATAGGAGGATAGGTTGTTTAATTAAAAACCTTACGGAATAACTGACTTTAGAAGTGCTTAACTATTGTCCACTTTATTTAGTGTATTTTCTAGTATGGTAAAAATATCACTAATTTTTGTGGGGTTTTTTGTTGAAATCTAGATTAGACTGCAGCCTTCATGCTTAAAATGCTTGGTTTTATTCTGCCTTTTATTACCCATTAGCAGTATTAAGTTAGGTTTAAACTTCTGTCCCTGGATCATTTTTCCCAGCAAGAGTAAGAAAGGAACCCCTAATACCCACTAGCAAGTGTCCACTGGTGAAGCAAACATAATTTTAAAGTTCCATTCACTTTAATGCTCTCATTTCAGTGAAATTCCCATTTCCAGGAAATTTTGGCTTCAGCAACTGCTCCAGCAGCCAGCAGAACACAACACTATCAACACATGTTCCCAAGATTAGTTTGCCCAGCTGCCTACAGGTGGTAAGAGCAAACGGTTGTGTCATAGAGGTGTAAGGGAGGAAGCTCTCAGCCTGTGTTCACCCACCAGTTCCAAGCCAGGTGCCCACTCTCAGCAGTGCCCAGACATCAGGAAGCCCTGCTCCACACTGTCGAGGAGAAGCTGCCCTTCAGCACTTACTGGTGATCCCACTGATGCCACTCTGTTTCAGAGGTGTTGAAATAGGACATTCCAGACCCTAGAGGACTTTTATGATGGGGCCTAGAGACATCTCAGTATTTCAAATTTCACTCACTATATAAAAAAGAAAAAAACAGAGGAAGTGCAAGTAAAGCAGAATCCACATGGAGAAAGAAAGTACAGCCTGTTTTGGTTCTGTTTTGAAGGGGCTTTTTTTTTTTTCTCTCTCCCTGAACTGAAAATGGTTGCATTTAGCTTGCAGCCCTGTTTGTATGGTGCAGATACACTAATGATTAATGATGTGCCAAGTGGTTCAGAGAAATTCAATTCAGATCCACAGATACTTGTCAGACCCCAAGGAATAACAGCGTTTTTAGAACTAACCTACTAATTACCCATGAAAAGATTCAGGTAGTAGAGCACACCTGACCTTGTTCTCAATGGCAGCAGCAGGTTTAATTCTGAGAGTTTCTTTTACTTCTTTAGTTTTCCTGCCTCAAAACTTGAAAGGCCACAGTCTAAGATCAGCTTCCTCTCCTCAGTAGTTTCCTAAATTTTCCAGATGATATTTTGCACAATGGTGTGTCATTTCATGTTGTATCAATCACATTACAGTATGTCACTTAATATAGCATAAGGCAATATGATTGACACAAACTGAGATGACTTGTCACAACACAACACGTCAACTGGGACATTTGTATGTTTTGGATTTATGTACACGTACACACAGAGCCTTCAAAGGCGGGGGGTGGCGTGGAGGGAGTACACTTTCTCTTCTTTTAAACTTTCACAACACCTTCCATTGTGGCAATCATTCTCTTAAATACACTGAGACTTCTTCAGTTCTTTCTCTAGGCCCCCTCTAATAATAAACTACCAGAGCTTGAGTTTATTCCAGCCTCTATTTATAGTGGACACCTTCTCATGACATATGAAGTGCTCTATTCCCAGGAACCGCCTTACTGTTTGGGAGTGGCATAATATAAAAACTCATTACAATTAAGCACTTATCCCTTGGTAGCATCTGACGCTAATTCAGCTCCCAAACAATTAATTTGGAGTAACCTCACAAAGCAATCCCTAAGCAACAGTAATTAGCTAATTCCCCTTTACTTAGAGTTATGCTCATTATATTACAGACAACTTTAAATCAGGCTGTCATCACTAGTTCTTGCTGTCACCAAGGTGATTCAGAGGATGAGTTACTACACCCATGATCACTGGTAATCCGTCTGCAGAAGCAGAAGCTCCATCCAGGAGCTCTGAGAAGGTGGGAAACCCCAGGCTGCAGGCATCTGAGACCACAAGCAAGACTGAAAGTAAAGCTGAGGAAATTACAAGACTTTAATTCGCAGCAAGAAGTATGGCTTCTTTATGAAATTTTAAGGAAGGCAAGTTTGCTCTAAAATATTCAGAAAGATGAAGAGATGTACTGACCAGGGACTGGGATTTGAGTCATGCTATTGTATTCTTCATCTTCTTAGTGCTTACCTGTATAGCCAGGCACAGACACCTACCTGCTAATCAGAACCACCAACAAAGAGAGTTCAGGCATGTCTGCGCCCACCTGCAAGTTTCATGGTTTTCTGCCCCATGCCTTGACTTTGCACTTAGCAAACAGAGCTTGTACTTCACAGGCATGTTTTGAAGCAAAAACTCACAAGTGGCCAAAAGATGTGCTGAGATTGTTGAAAAGTAGAGTACAGAAGGATTTCATAAGCCTGTTAAAATAAACTGGATCTTTCTTGGACTGCTGCCACCTTGTGCATCTGGGGAAATAACTTAAGAGTGGCAACTGTACAGCCAGATGTTGCAAAACTGCTATTTTAAGTTCTTTTTTGTGGCACAGTGTGGTGCTACATAGAGATATCAGAACAGAGTCTAAATACGCTAACTCAGGTATCAGGAACAGTATGTTCTGTCCAAGACAGCTCTGTCACCAGTCAAAAGCTATAGCAAAAACTCTGTGATTGACTTAGCATCTCCAGCACAGGGATGAGACAATTCTGCCATGGCATATGGTGTATCCTGACCTGACAAGCAGCTGTAGGGAAGTCAGAAGTGCAGGTATCTGCAGTTATGCCATCTCAGATCACATCTGAACAGTGGTGCCTGGCCAGAAATGCAGTATTCCATATTTGTTCTGAGGTTGCAGAACTACAGTGGGTGAACAAGGAAAATATTACAGTAGACTCAGATTAAACTTGTTCTGTCCCAAAAATAATCTTCAAAGACTTAAACGCTTCTATTTGTCCCAATGTGTTCGCCAGAGTTTTCTGCAACATGGCAGTGCAACTTGTTCACCCATATGGTGAGCCATTTTTAAAAATTCAACACATAAAGATATTCAAAAGCAATCAGTAATTTGTAAGCAATTGTGAATCAAGAAATGCACTGTTCTGTCAGCAGTATTTCTTCCAAGTACCATAGTTCTTCCAGCTTCTAAACCTGTACTTACAGATGGGGTAGAAGTTCAGTGGCACAGAAAGAGCAAGAAAACTGTACAGATGAGACTGAGTGGGTGTCGTGTTTTATTTGCAATATTCCTAATCTGTGGAATCAAAGACCACAGAAGCATAGACCGTAAAACTGGAGAAGAGACCACATCCTCTGGTAGCATATTGTCACAACTTTCATGATGTCCAGCTCAGCATGTTAAGTATATCACAAATGCCAGCTAGAAAAAAACCCATATGGAGCAGTGGGACTTTTTTTTTTTTTTTTTCAAAGCTGAATATCCAAAAGTTCAAAGACACAGAGATCAGCACTACGAATTTCCCTGACTTCTCCTAAAAACACAACCCTCATCATCAGTCCTTTCTGTGGGGCAATGCTCACAGCTCCTGCACTTGTCTAGTCCTTGGCTCAGAGAGGCACTTCGTCACCCAGATAAACCCATTTGAGTGGGGCAAAACCAGAATAGGCAAGCCAGTCACAGCAGAGACTTGACCGTGAGATGGACACTGCTTCCATAAGGAAACGCTCACCTCCTTCCTTGTGCGGAGCCAGAGCTCTCAGTTTTACACAATCCTCTGTGTGTTGCTTATTGCTGGACTACTTTGTGTTTTAAGGAAAGAAGAATAATTTTCAGTGGTTTATCTGAATTAGAAAAAGACATGATGGAAGGAAATAAGAGGAAAAGCAATTGCAGAGTGAGAATTGTTCCCCAAGAAGGACACATGAACAGCTTTATAAAGGACACAGCAGAACAACTAGAACCATCCTGCTCTCCCTTCTCTACTCCAAGATATTGCACATGTAAGTTGTCCACTCTGCCTTACACTGTAGATGCATGAGTAACTCTCCAATCTAGAAAACTATGTTTTTTAATGCTATCTCTTTTTCCCCAAGACAATTCAGCACAGGGCACTGGGTGGCAGAGAGGGACAGCATGGAGCAGATAAGCAAGCAGGTTTCAGAACACCTTAGCTACCAAGCCAGCCGTATCTCTGAATACGTAACCACAGATTCCACCTGGTTAGGTGCACTTTTTTTTATTTTTTAGTGGTTAAAACAGTGCTTGGACATTCAGTGATCTTTTGCAGCAGCACTTGTCTGAGATAACTTGTTTTCACATGGTTGTTACAGAACTGGCCAGGGAATTCAGCAGGTTAAAAATAACCATACAAACAACAGTAATACTCCAGCCCTGATATTTGGCTTAAATACAATCTAAACTGTTTTCACTGCTAGGAAAATACTGCATAGGCTCTCACTCGCTGGGATAGCATCAGAGGCAAAATCCCTCTGGAGCACCTTGTCAATATGATCTGAAGGTGTCATAATGAAAGGCACCGAGGAAACATCACCTTCCCCTCACATTGTGTGAATTGGGAAAACGTAATCCCTACTGAGTATATCTAAAGTATAAGACAACACTGATTCTTATTGCTGCACATATTCTGCATATAAATTTAGGCCAATACAAGAGGACAAACAACTTCTGTTTTTCTTTTAATATTGTCAGTTACATAATTCCCATTTATTTCAGAAGGCAACATGGCTGGGATTGGCCTTTCCAAATACATCACCCAGCTGATGCACAGCCAGCACAGCACACAGCCTGCTGGTAGTTGAGTTTCTACATAAGCCCCCATAATCTGTTTATGTAGTATATTAACTTAGTGCTGAAACAGGTTTACTTTGTAAATTTTTCCAAGTCTTCTCCAGAGAAAGTTTCAGCTCACTGGGCTGAATGGCCAGTTAATTATCAAGGAAGGTCTGGATTTGAAAAACCCTGGAGCCAGAATGTCTGTGGCAGAGCCAACTCCAGACCCAACACAATGGTCTTGTGAAACTAAATTCGAACACAGTGTGAATGCCTTCCTCCATTCACATGGATTTGCAACCCTTGATTTTCTGCTTCGCATTTCTCATCAGAGCAAGCCCCAACTCTTCAAGCAACTTTTGGTCAACACAGTCAAGTTTCACACCAGTTCCTCATTAAAATACCACAAAGAACCTTTAATTTGGTGTGACTTTAGTCCTCATGGTTACTTAAAACTGATCTCTTGAACATCAGAAGTGCACCAAGGCTCCTTCAGCAAAGCATATTTAGAAAAGTAGGAGTCACACCGCATTTTTTTACTTACGGATTGAACTCTTTTTGAGTTAATAGTCTCTTCACACCTGCTTGCAGGTTTGATCGTTAGCTGAACTTAAGTGTGACTTATTGTTATATCCATAAGTGTAGCTAATATCACACACAGTTACAAGCTCTGCAGTGACCTAAGCAAAATTACAAACCAAGATTCAGCCTTCCATGAATTTTTCCACTTCTCTGTATTAAAAGGCTAACATCACTTCAAGGTCCTGCATACAATTTAATTATATACATTCCATCTGGCATAAATAATGAGCAAGCATACTGCTATTGATGAGCTGGAATTATCACCGCTATTTCATTTATATAATTTGATGGAATAATGGAACAGTTAATTCTTCTCCTGGTAAATGTAACAAGGGACAGCTCTTAGTATCGCTCTGAAGGAAGAAAAAGGCTGCTCTACCATGAGAAGCAGAATCTGTCATAGACAGCTTGCTGCCATGGAAAACTGACTTGAATCAAAACAGTTAACTAGAGTGAGCAAAGTCATTGAGAGGGGAAGTGCCTGGAACAATTCTTAGCAATTTTATTTTTTTTTAAATCAAAATATGCTGGTTTTATTTAAGTGGGAACATTTCATAGTGATATCTATTTCAGCTGCGTTTTCAAAAGGAAGATCCCTGAGGCCTGGGCTAGGCCACTCTGTCACTGGGAAGGAAAGAAACCATAAACCTGACTTCTTTCACAAAATTCCCTCCTGTGAAATGCTCAGGAGCCCTCACCTCTGTTCTAATGATGAAGAAAAACAAATATTTTAAAACCTCAAAAGTTGTTACAAACACTGTCATGCTCTGGTGGGCCCCGACACCAAAAAGCTATTACTGACTCTGACTGCTAGCTCTAGGCATTACAAAAACTTGTGGTGTGTACGTCAAGATCACCCAATGATGTGAAATCTGTATCTATAACACAAATTTCCGTGAGACCTTTAAGATCAGACTGAGCTCAAAGGAAGTGGGAAGGATGTAACATTTTCTTTTTTCTAAAATGTAAAATATTATTATTAATTTCCTCTCTGATGGCAGCCCAACACTAGCAAATCAAACAGGTACAAAGATTAACAGTGGGAACAGCCACAAAGATGGCTGTACTAATAGAAGATCAGCTGTGGCGAGGTAAAGATACGCAAAAACCCAAAATGAAAAATGGAACAAGTATTGCATGGTTTTGTTGCATTAAACAAACACGTTTTTGTTTACCTTGTACTGGTACTTTAAACACTTTTTTTGAAGCATACAAGAGTTGATACAAAGGACCTTGAAGGTTTAACGCAACAAAAAAATGTCTACACTGTGAAAAAAAAACGTGGGGTTTCCCTGCCCCCCTACTAAGACTTGCAATGAGCAAGGTCCTCAAGGGAACTTTCAAGGGAGTCTCAGCACCCAATTCTTACCTCCTCTTACTGTTTTAATTTCCTATCATGCCTTTCCCAGCCTCTCCTACCTCACTGAGGAGTTCATCAATCCTATGACACTCTCCACTGACCTTTCTAGTATCGCTCCAGCTGTCTCTGGAGCTCAGTTCTCAGGCTTCACTGCTCTAGGTTTCCCAAGCTACAGCATGACCAGTCATAGAGCATGATCTCATCTGCCACATTTCATCACAAAACAACATGTATTAACACTTGCATGAGCATTTATCCATTTTGCTCTTGCAAAAACATACACAACAATAACGGGGCACTCAGCAGCAAGGCAAAAGCAGCAGTTAGTAGAGTCAATGATGTATATCACCACAGAACACAGTCTTCAGATCCTTCAATAGAAAAAAAAACAAGGAAATTTCAAAATGTTAACTGACATTGCTTGCCTCCTACTGCATTTTCTAAACTTTTTCAGGCCTGCTAGAGACACATTTCAGAGGCACACACTGCTTCACTGACAAAGCTGTGTTGCTGACTGTAGTGAGAATAATCACAGGAACCCAACAGATCATAACTCCCATGATAGGGCATGAAGTGGGGGTGGGATGGAGAAGCAATTTTCTCAGATAACCTTGTCCCAGGGCTTTAAGGGCTTAATAAGATCATAACCAACACCTTGAATTATATCCTGAAATAAACAGGTAGCCAGAACAGAGCACAAAGCTCGAGATTTATGGGCTAATAGTAGGCGACCTTCAAGAAAAAGGTTGCTGCAGGCTGTACTCACTGAAGTCCTTTACAAGAGTGGCCCCAAGCACTGAGCACTAACCCCAAGGTGATGAAGGCGTGGAGCACATACATCACTGGGAAGCCATCTCCACTTCCAGAAAAACCATAAATGAAATAAATAGTACCATGAGGATTGGAACTAATGAGGTCTAGTTTCTTTCTTACTTGGTCCTTGTTGTTGATTGACTTCTGCATCTAAGACGGTACAAAAGTCTAAAGGTTTTCTAGCACAGTACTATTATGAGATTCCTTCCTATACGGCTTCTCTGGTGTTAAATAACATGTGAACTCACACTGAAAACAATCTTTCAGTAAAGAATCTGACAGCCACTCCCTTCCCTAACTAGCTTATTTTCCCCAATAATGGAGGAACATAAGTTACCTTTGAGCTTAAACTCTTCTTTCACATGGGTTTAAGAATGAACAGCACTAAACTGTTACAGAAAATAAAGGGGAAGGCATATACAGATATACATAAAATGCAGATATATTTCGTTTTACTTTGAAGCTAAACTAAGATGACAGCTGGCTATATAGGGAAGATTTATTTTCAGTTGCAGTGGGGGGAACCCAACGATGATGTTTTCTGAAAGAGAACAACAAGCTAATCTTTTGACCTCTAGCGGGTGACCAAGTGACATCAGACCTGCATACAGATGACATTTTGTGGAACACCACGAACCAAAGCAAATACATAAAAATTTGTTATGATAACCAATCGGGAGTTCAGTTGCCCATATAGAACTAAAGGTTGCAACTAAGGCCCATCTCTATAGGGCCAGTAAGCAGATGCTAAACTTGCACTACTTCATCTAGTTGCAACAACCCATCTTAGCAAACAGGTTTGGACAAGGACCATGAACAAACTTTCCAATCCCTTTAGGCAGGACCATAAGATCCTCCACATCAGTATGAAGGGGCACATGAAACAGCAGTGTGAAGAACTTCTGGTTTTCAGCTCTGTGACAAAGAACGTGCTGCTCATTTTTAGTCCCACCAATATGATAGGCTTACGAATTTTATGTAGAGCTGTAAAACACATTGCTCAATCCTGGTTTCCCTCTACCTCATCTGTAAATGTATTGGTCCCACAGGCCACTACTTGAAGTTTCCATTAACTTTTCTGAAAAATAAAAAAGCTCAGTAAGTGGCACCACCTTTTAAGAAACTGTGAGTAAAAACAGAGACACAGTGAAAAAAGTAACAGACATTGGTTAGGCAGGTGGCTGAGTTATATTTAATCCTAAACCTGTGTCATAACGAAAGATGAAACATAGTCCATTCTGTGTTGCAATTAATGCCAAAGGTTAATTTTGTTGCAGGCACTTTGTAAACAAAGGGGTATTTATTTCAGAATCCAAATACGTCGCAACAGAAAGAAGGCAAAGGGAAGGGCAGTTTGCGGTGCGGATTAAGAGATGGCTGCAAGACCTAGCGAAGCCAGTGCTGACAGATTCCCTTATTAAAAAGTATAGCCTTGTGGAAGGCTTGCCATTGACAGCTCTGACATGGCCCAACTTCAGAAAACCAGGCACAATTGGAAGACTGTACTGTGGCAGGGACAGTGGGGCTAAGGGGCACTTCTAATTTGTCAAAGTTGTATCTAATTCCACTGAACAAAGTTCACAAAGAGAGATGAGCAGAATCCACAAATGATTGCTCATTCACCAAGCCCTGATAGAAAGATAGGCCAGTGCACAGCTTGGGCTTTGTAGAGAAACCTGAGCTGCTCCAATCAACTTTGGATAATTCTGCCTTGTGGGCATAACAGTTTTCCTTGTTTCTTCTTTAATAGGATTATTCCTCAGAATATTAAAAAGATAACATCAGTGTCTTTCAGAGTCCCCAAAACTATTTCTAGGTATATGAATGGATGCTTCAGGTGGTTTTGGTACTATTTCTGATACAGACTTAAGAGAAATTAAGATCTAAGAGAGGGATTTGATTCAAGCCTGACATTTGTTCTGTAAATTAAAATCTCCAAGTTCCTTTTAAAAGAGAGATCCTCAAAACTGGCACAGTAAGAAAAAAAAAGAAGAAACTTTCCATGTTGACCATGACTGTGAGCCAACCCCAGGATTCACTCCACCGATTAGAAAAACCTTCCAAATAGAGACAAATGACAATCAAGCTGTATTTACAGTTAGAGGAGGCTTTCCATCGACAACAGATGTTGGATCAGCTCTTCAACTAGCCAGTCCTCAAGCGAGAAAGAGAATTAATGCAATTAATGCATGTTTTTTTAAAAAAAATATTTCCCCAAATTTAAACAGAAGACAAATATATTCTGTCACAGCTCAATGGTATTTTCAGAAGGCAGCAAACACCTTCACCATTCCTCTCCTCTCCAGGGAAAAAGAGACTTTATTACTAAAAAGTATCACCGTATCATATTATATTGTCACCTAGGAATGAGCTCATTCTTGTTCTTGTACATTACTTTTAATGTAGAAGCTCTCGCTGAAACTATATGAAGGTAAGACTGAATACAGCATAAATATTGTAATGCAGCAAATTAGGCAGTCAAAATAGGTGTCCACTTTGAAACCATCAAAACCAGACTGGTTTGCAGCTACGCAACACTGTCATGAAATTAAGTGCAAGAGAGTTAAAAAACCTGCCTTAAAAGATTCTTGCAGCAGTGTTTTCAATTTCTAAGGTACATTGTTTGGATGACCTAATGCACTAGAGCCTTCACTTCATTTGAAACCAAGCTATAGTGAAATGACCATACAACTCTGAATTTGTCTACACCTGGATCTTGTACAGATTGCTCTAACACAAATCTGGTGGTAGAAAATTGCTGCTTCTTAGGAGGCAGAACAGATTTTGTCTGGAAATATGTTTCAGATCCCAGTGCTATTTACAGATTTCCAGCAGCCTCCGCAGGCCTTACACTCTCCCTACATCAAACAGACCATGGACTGGATTCCTGGGATGCTATCCCCATGAGGATGACATAACAGCATCTGCTTGATGCTATGACTGCTCAAAGGTGGTGTCCACATTTTTAACTGTAGCTCGTAATTTCAGGTGTCTGTTTACTGGCTATTCAGCTTGGGATATTGTAAAGTTATCTGAATTTCATTATATATCATATATATATAAGTCACTATATATCACATATCTCATTTAAGGAGCACCCATTAAACAACCTAGAGTTTGAAGTAACCAAAATTATCACAAATCTACTTTTTTTATGTATCTAAAAATACATACATAAAATAAATATAATACATACTCTTCACTCTTTTTTTACATTATCTACATTCCCAATAAGCCACTGGTAAGATAACACATACCATTGCACCTTTAAAACTGCCACTCTAAAAAAAAAATAACTCAGCATTAATCTTTTTTGTTTATTAAGTAGACCTCTAATAAAGGCTCCGTCTTTGGCTAGTGCTTTGCACATATGCACCTGCAAAATCCTGGATCTGAGAGGCCAGGACAGCCCTGCTCCTTTCCTGTAGCAAAAGAAAATACACGTATTGTGGTGCTGACTTGCTTTCTCTTTGCTAATGTACCAGGGAAAATGAGGCTGTAAATTGGTTTCTGTTTTGTTTATTTTTAATAAATACATGAATTTTAAGGCCAGACAGGACCATTTATCACCTAGATAATACTTTGACCTTCTCTTTAATCTAGAACAAAAAATCCACCTCAGGGACTTATTTCATTCAGAGAGCTTTCATTTAAATTTTCAATCTACACATCTCTTGGGAAATTCTTCCACTGATGATTTAGCTTCACTACTAAAAATGTGCATCTTTAGCCCAAATTTATCCATTTTACACATCCATCTAGTGGAGGACCTTGCCATTCTATTTTCTCATAAATCAATGACTTTCAGTTTGGAAAACAAAACCAAAAACACATAAAACTTTTCTCCTGTGTAGGTGTGTGTAAACTCCTAAATTCTCCCTTGGAATAGTTTAGATCTTGCATTCTGCCCATCACATTACAAAACAACAAAGAAAGCTGCTGAACTGCTTTTCAGAAGAACAAACATCCTGTTGTCTGATGAAAATGGCATGTGGGAATAAAACTGGCAGAACCCAAAAGACCCAGGACAGCATCACAGCACAGTAGCCTATCTTCCCCGCCTCCACTGCATCTTTTACAAGTCTGATTTAAAAAAATAATAATTATTATCTTCACTGTAAAGATATTCTAACCTTGTGCTTTAGTGTTAGTAAACTTTGATTTATGAGCCTGACATGGCATTCTGAAAACATAATGCAAAATTCTCTGTTGCAAGTCAGTGCAATTCTGATGAAGCTGTAGATCCTCTGCACTTCTCAGCACACTTCAGGTATTGCAAGAGTGTTATTTGTGCAAGCTGGCACAAAGTATGCAGACTCTTCAAAATACAAGGAAACAAGGAAGAGCACAACTTTTAAGATTGTCCCTCTAGCCACATTCTGGATTTAAAAATCCAGATGTTTACTGCTGTACCTAGGCCTTTGGGAGCAGCTAGTGTATCGGGTTTCTCTCACAGGGGGCTGCCAGTACTTGTTCATCACTTATGGAAGCAGACAGGTGGCAAATGCATTGGGTTACATGTGAAAACCCTTCTGGGTAGAACGACACTTCTGAGCCTTCCAATCATCAGAAGAAATTCTGTCAGTTACTGGCTTGCTCTGACCAGTTTTCAAGAAAGCTCTTGGCAGCAACTCAGAAGTTAGCAGTGGGGAGAGCAGGGTACTGGCTTGTGGAGCATCTCCTTAAACAAATGGAGGAAATGAGAGGTTAGAAAGTTCAGGTTTTTATTTTGGATTGAATTCAGTCTCAAGTAGCATTTGAGAGCTTAGCCACAATCTGTCCATATGTAAGTAGGATACATATTCATTTGCTCTGAAGCTCTCTCCACAGCTCCCATGATCTTTTCACATAGTCTTTCATGTCCTGACCTCACACTTCCAGCCAAAATCAAGCCTTCTATAGATGTGCCATTGATCCTTTCCCATAGCACATTTTTAGGTGCAGGGAAGCTGCTGATTAAGATACTGCTGACAATGCTCTCATCTTTCTAACACCTTGTGTCCTTACATTTGAGACTGCTGTAAGATCTGAATAAACCTACATGACAGTCATGTTATCATTACTCATTCTGTCCTCGCCCTCATTAGGCTGCATAATAAAGAAATAAGTCACATTAATTTTTCATTTATACACACATTCTGGCAAACTAATTTCCAGGTTTTCAACATGGGCCTTTTTCTGTACCAGAACTAATGTGTACTTCAGTTTTATTTTCTGATATTGCTTGTTACTTGTTTAAAAAAAATACTTTGTATTAAATGTTGTATTGCCTTTGCACTTTTTTCAAAAGTCTTGTTTTTGTTACAGCTGGCTGATTAAAATCTGTCTGCTCTTTTAATTTTATGTAGGTAAACTACAAAGATTGCCTTGAAAAGTAACCTTGATCCTATTTTTCAATGTCAACAAATGTTTCTGATCATATTCACAAGCCCTATCATACTGTTTAAAGAATTCTGCTGTATTGTTATAACACATTTGTCATGTAGGGTCATGCTACAGTGATCTCTGACACCTGTATCTCATGAGGTTTAAGAATCAGGAGAGAAACCTTCAACCTGATTCTGGATTCAGTGAAGCAGGAAAACAGAACAGGGCAACAGGTGAACTTAACCTACATGTGCAAAAAAACAGGGTACTGTGTTCTTCCAGTTCAGGTGGGATTTTCAGATTTGGCTTTTGGGGTTGTTGGGTTTTTTTTACAATGTAAGTGACCCGTCTGTCTCTCCTCCAACTGCTACTCTCCACAAAAACCACAAAACTTATTTTCTGTGCGTTAATTTCAAAGTAACATCTCACAAAAAATATTTTATTATTGCTCTCTCTTAAAAATGTATTTTAAATGTAAAAAACACTTCTGGTATTTTTAAAGCATTTTCTAAAAGCATTCATTTTTCCTTCTATAAATGGCAATACCTAAATGAAGACAAAAATAAACAAGTCTCAACAGCAGAAGGTATGAGGGTTTGTTTCCCTTGCAGGAAGGGCACTGCCCCTTCTGACCCAAGAAATCTTTGTATCTGGGTGGAAACACCATTGATACCAATATGTCTACACCTAGCATGGTCAGCTACCCACATCCCTGCCAAGTGAATTACAACATCCACTCTGTGTAGAATTACTGGAGTTACTTCTAGCTCAGAAGTAGTAAGGCCACATACATGTGGTATCTGGCCAGGGTTTGGCCATATATCTTCAGCAAAACGAACCACCACATCCACAGTCCTTCACAGCAATATTGCTTTTGCTTTAAAGGGATCTACTAGCTCAGAAGTCCAAGCTTCCTTCCATGATCCAATACGGACCCACCCAGTGGGAAAATGAGAACTCTTCAAGGTAATAAAGATGCCTTCTACTCACTCTGAAAAGCACCAGGTGCTTCCTTGGTCTCTGTAAAACCAGTCAAGTATAATGAATTAATCATACAAGACGTGATGAATGTTGCATTAGAAGACATATCTCTGTTCTCTCTTTCACCCATGCAGCCTCAGAGAAGTCTCCGTATTTAACTCAAATGCAGAGACATCCTTTTTCTTTTAAGCACCATCCACTTTAAAAAGGAGAATGAGAGATTGTGCCATTTCTTGAATACTCAGCAGAACTAGCCAAAAGGTTTAGTGATACAGAGACATTTATGGAAGTCTCTGGGACAATCGTAATTTCATGGGCAGGCTTGAAAAGCTCTTTTTGAGCAGACATAAAGAGCCCACTGAGTGCTTTTAAAGGTTTTATGTAAAGAAACTCTTGAGTTTTCTGGCTTGTACTGAAATTAAGAGTTCATATTGCTTCTGTTGAGATTTTTTTTATAAACCGTAGCTGTCATTTATTTACTGGGCTTTTGTAATTGACTTGGAAAATACAGATCCTCCAGAGAGTTCACAACAAGGTAGAAGTGTCACATGGTAAGCATGGTAGGAGGACTAGCCTCGTTTTTCCTCACACTGAATAAAGTCATTTCAATGGGGAAATTTCTTTTTTATGTTTCTCTGCTACTTGGTATACATTAAACAGCTGTACTCTATGGTTTCCAATGAAAGAGGAGTCAGGTATCATCTTAACACTTCACAGCCAATATTGCTGCCATTGGAACAAAGCCCAATCCTCTCACCTTTACTCTCTTAAATAAACCTTACTTCATACATTTCACATTATGCAGAAGAGGCAGGATTACTTCGAGGTCACCAGGATTACTCAGCAGAAAGAGGATTACTTGAAGAAATGCTGCACTGTGGAAGCATCAATTCTTAACTAACAGTGGAGCTGGTTACCAACAGAATGGGCTTTAAGAGATACTTAATCCATGCACAATTGCAGGATTCATCAGCTGAAAGCTGATAATGTCTAACACGGAAGGGGAGCACTACAGCTTGGTGATGGCTCAGTAAGCAGGTGTCTTTCTGCACAGGACCTAAGATGAGAAACCTAAAAACTTAGCTTCCACTTCAAATAAAATACAGCTTTTTGATTCCATTAATGCGAAGAAAAACTTATAGCTTAAGAACATCTATAACTAAGCTTACAGACAGGATGGACCCAGAGAGTAGAGTTTGCTAGGAGATGCAGGAGAGGCGTAGATTCATTTGGCTGATATGTTAGCTCTGGAAACTAATTATGCCCATTTAAATGCCACCACAGTCAACTCTCAGTGTTCATGGAAGTCCTGCAAGAAAAGATATGAAGGCTTGCATGGCTTGCCATTGCAAGGCAGATTGTTATGGTACTTAGACAAAGCAGAACTTTGCAGAACACAACTGACATCTTGACTTTCAGCAAGTTAGCGTTTCCACAAAAATATGAAAGCAAGTAACACTTGCTAAATATTAACCCACTGCTTCTATTTCAAGAGTCATAACCTGAACAGCTTACCACCACCCTACTCCCATATATTGGAAGAAATCACCCAGGACCAGAGGAGTTTGTTATTCATTACTGCTATCCATGTTCTTCCCACACCGAGGTCAGCATGCTACTCCACTGAATGCGTCAGACTGGTCCCACCCCACTGCAGCCACAGCAAAGAGCAGCTGCTTATTTGGGGGTATTTCCCCCACAGACTGTGAGCTATCTGCCAGCTGACCTAGAGGCTGTGTTCCAGGCATCAGTTCTGAACTCCAGAGGTTTCCATCCTGCCAAATGCAGATATCGCCTTTCTTTTCATTACTGCAGGACTGGTGATTATCTGAGGCAATGGGACTAATAAACTGGGCTCGTGCATACTTGGGTGGCGGGCAGCCTCATGGGAAAGATTAAGGTCCTCCAATTTTCCTCTTCAGGGCAAGTCCTGTCTCTTCTTACATATCTGAATGGTCACTTGACTCCTGGGACCCAGATTTCAGTTGTGGTCTCTAAATGTTTTTATAATACAAATAATAATTTCTAAGAGTGGTATGCCATAACCTACAGCTTTCTTGGTTTGTTTTTTTTTTTAATATGTAGCATGAAGATGAAGAACGAGGCTTATATTTTACAGGATAAATACACACATGAATTTACCCTTTCATTACAAATCTCTACTGTAACTATTAAACAGCTGCTGGGAACATTTCCTACTGCCTTGCAGTATTTTGCAGTAAATCAAAGTAATCTGCATTATAGTACCAGGTTTCATTGCAATCTCGAGGAATTTTTCAATTGCCTCTCTTGCATTTCAGCTGAGATCATTTAGCTGAAATTATGAAACACACATTAGCAACCAATGCTTCCAAGATTCCACATTACTGTCAAATCACTAATACATTACCTTTCATAATCTAATTTGTTCACACACTAAAATACACAGAACATGCAGAGCTTAGCAAATGGGCTTCTAAAATGTCACTTTATTATTATTATTATTATTCCTTAAAGGGAAAAGAGACACACCTGCATGCATATAGAAAATTTTTATCAGTGTCCTCACTTTGGTCAGTATTCCATCTACCTGCTCTGCATCAGCTTCAGGGCCTGACAAGTGACACAGCTGCACACTTGACACTTCGCTACTGGTGAGACACTGTGAACCTTCACCAAGAGACAGAGCACTTGCATTGCCAAGAGCATTTCCTGTGGTGAAGCATTTCCAGTGTAAACTACAACACCTTTCAGTGCACCAAGGTCTGGGCTATTGAACAGCTGGGAGGAAGAAGGGTCAGGGTTTTTCAAAACCCAGGTTTTTTAAAAAATCAACATAGAAGCCCTACAGAGTGAGTATCTGGTAACAATTGAGACACTTCTCCCTTCTCTTCTTCCAAGGAAGAGTAAGTCATAAACCTATTTTGTAAAAGTGCACAGTAGTATGATACAGTATGACAGAAGTGAGAGGTACAGGTGAAATTCAGCAAGAGTTCAGCTTTCATAAGGATCAAGACTTCTCCGGTCAAAACAGCTAACCAGTTGATATTTCTTCATTGACTGGCCAATGAATAAAATCAGGTTTAAAAGTTGGCTCTAAGGAGAGCAGGCACAAAGGGATGACTGACCAATGACTTCAGACATTCTCCTTTTCCTGCCAGCTTTTCCGCTGCATGGAGGCAGGTGTGTAATGGGCAACCCCTGAAAGCACAGAGGAGGGATATCTGCTAGATGCATCAGATTTGTCAGGACGAGAGAGACTCAAAGTAATGAGAAAGCTGTTGACATCCATGTAAAGGACATGAGAAATAGGAAGAAGACAGAAATATGGTCAGATAAAAAACACACAGGGGGGAAAGTACACACTTTGATGAAGACTGGAACAGGAGAGAAAGGAAAAAAACAAAACCAACTAAGCCTGGGAAACAAGAGGGAAAGCAGAGGGCCTGGCTATTCTGAGGAGATTGTGTGATGTAACAAAAAGTTGGCAAAAGAGGTTATGGAAGATGAAATGAAGGACAGAGACTGGGGACCAGAGGTTAACAGGGTCTCATGGCTAACACAAAGAAAATAGCATAGATAAAGCATTTTCTCTCATTCAGCAGTTTTGATCAGCAGACTCTTGTGATTCTACAGACAAGATAAAATGTGAAGTCATTTGACTCATTGTAAAAATAAAAAATAAAAATAAAGGCACATTTGTGTAAAAGCTCTGACAACATCTGATGAAAGTTCAAACTCTCTGCTTGAAATGCTCCAAAGGTCTCCTGAATCTCAGCCACCTCAAGATCTCCCCTCTTTCCTTCCCCCCCCATTTCCCTCTAGATCAACCGTATGAGCAGTCCTTCCCCTTTTCCGAGTCTTTCAGACCACAGTGCTGTCCATCTCTAACACATGGGCACCATCTTTCAGCTCTTGCTCAGGTGACAGCAGTGAGCATTGACTCATTTCAGCCGTCCAAGCCGCACCTGCTCTGGAAAACCAGAGGACACCTACCTGGAAAGATCTAACTGGCTACCATACAAGGCCAACATACCCCAATCAGGAACTCCCTGTGTGTCACTATGGTTGACCAGTATTTTCTTCTGAGATGGAGATAAGTTCCTGACTCTGCAGCCTACCTCATTCCTAGACACCCTTTGCAAGTGCCTTGTGTGTTAAGACTGAAGTGATGTAAGTCACATGTCTGAGTCAAAATCCAAAAAGCAATGTTTGAGACATGCCAATGTACATGCTGCTTGCTATACATGGCACTCAATATAAAGTCTTGTGAAGGAAGTTTGCCTTCAGCATAAAACACAACAAAACTAAAACCAAACAATTAACCTCAAAAAACTTGGCTATATTCCTGTCTGCCACAGGCTGTTTTGACCTTGGCTCTCACCACCCATATGTAAAATAAGGTTTAACACTGCTCTGCAAATAACACCATTGTTGCTGTGGCAACGATGCATTTCTGATAGCATTCTTCAGTGTCATGATGCAATGGGATCTCTCATTTTCTTTTGGTTTTTTACTCACTAGCAAAGTTTTATGATGCTCATATGCCATGTTTCTTCCCAGTGCAACTACTTCATTTCTATTAACAGTTCAGGCTTATCCAAGAGATGCCTGCACTCAAAAGCTCACACAACCCTGGAATCTCTCCTCATGTATCATCCAGAGTCTTCTTGCTAACATGATTTATCACTTCAGTTGGTTAAAGAAATAAAACATAAAATGGAGGCCTCAACACCCCTCACCATTGTGCCCATTTTCCCTTATTCTGTAACCAAACACCAAGACTATAAATGGCTACTTAAACAAGGAGTAGAAGACAACACACCCCATGGAAAGAGACTGGCCCAGGCTGTCAGCTGGTACAGATGAGCACAAACTGAGCTAGGTCTACATGCAGGATTGGGTCCTTGATCCTCCACTTTAATGACTGCACTCCGTCTCTGACCTCAGCAGTCCTGAGTACAAACAAAATCTGCACTAAAGGCAGTGAAATATTGTGCCAAATTGACATCACTGCGGGACAGAGAGGTAAATGACAGCAAGGGATAACACAAGCCAGCCTGTAGGAAATAAGCAACTGTCAGCACTCACATATGAGTGATAAAGATATATATTTTTAAGTGTGTATTTACACAATCTCAGATATCAGATGCTGGATCTAGCCATACCATGCTGGCTTCACAGTTACTACAAGAGGAAAAAAAGCAAAATGCTCTTTCCTACAGAGAGAAGGCAGCACTATAAAAACACATGCAGCCTTTTATTAGCTGAATCATCCTTGCTGTAGGTGGCCATCCCCTGACCTAGGGATTTTTGTACCTAATGTTTTCAGGGAGATAATTTTCACAGCATACTTCAGCTTCTTAGAATGCTCTCAGAGAACAAAGTCAATCCCAGGTCATTCTTCGAGTGTAGTTTCCTTTGTACTAAATCCTACTTTCAAGAAAATTCTTGCCATGGTTCAGTGGTATTTAACCTATCATATAATATCCAGGTTTACTGTGTTAGAAGAAGCAGAACAGTATTACGCTTTTCCCACAAGCCTGTGATTGCATTTGACCCAGTAACCTGTATTAGATTAACATTTATTCTACAACTCCACAGCAAGCCTTGGACCTGGCTGAGCAGCAGTTTATAGAGGACACTAACCATTTTTACAAGTGGAGCAGGAAAAGGGAATTGAATCTGAGGGAGTAATTCCAAGCAAGTATGTTGCTGCAGTGGTTAAATTGTTTATACGAGGAGTTGGGGAATTACATCTGACTGACCTCTCTTTTTATCTGCTTAAAAGACAAAGTGCAGGTCTCCATGGCAAGTGCTAACTCCTGGGGAATGCAGAATAAAAATGCATCATGGCAATACAGCCTCAATATCCAGCAAGGAGGGAGACCTTCAAAGAAATGTAAGCAAGTTAAAATCACCAGGATTAGAAAGGTTTTCATGTTAGCCAGCCTATAAGCAGGTTCATAAGCATTCCTGTTCATAAGCTATCCTGCTCAAAAAACAGCCACTCTTCTATGCTTGCCAGACAAGATGGGCTGGGGGAGGACGCAGCATTTTATTTATTTATTTAGCTTTGCACTAACCTTAACCTCATGCTAGTTTAGCCAGAACAGGATCGTTATTGTCAGCATTTAGAAGAGAGAGGGCCAAATCCTCCACTCCATTGATTAAATCCTCTGAGGACTTCAGTTCATACAGTTCAAACAACTTCTAAATACTATTGAAAACAGGTTGCATCAAAAAAAAAAAAAACAAACAAAAAACCAAAAACACAAAACCAAAAAACCAACAAGCATTAAAATCTGGCAGGAAAAACACTATGGATGGTTAAACTACAGAAGGAAACATGAAGATCTTCATTTCTAAATTCATGGGGTCAGGAGATGGGTAAGAGGATTAGCATAACCTAAGTTCATTTCATATGACATTTCTGACGTATCTAGATTTATTCTGCTTATTGTCATCATGTTATCTGCTGCTTCTCGTACCACTTTCATACAACTAGTAGATGAGTAAAGAATGTTAAAAAAAAAACAAGCAACAAAACAATCCAAAACACATTAGAAACAGAATTAAGCGAACCTCTAATTTATACCCATTTCTCCAAGTCAAAAAACCACTCAGTTTCTTGCAAAATGTGAGTAATCTCCCTGAAAACAATTATGCATCTGAAGTAATACAAACTCAGTCTAGGATTTTCAAAGTTCAGCATTTAGAAATGAGACAAGGGAGGGAAGACAAAATGTCCATAATCAGCAGAATTCAGATTCATTCAGTCACTCTATGAGTCACTTTGGAATGCAACAAGAGGAATTTATTAACTAAACTCCAATCTTCAGAAGTGCTAGAGAGCAGGACAAGAACAGGATGCTCAAATAAAGCGGTGGGGTTTCCCCCCCCCCCCTTACACATGAGGACAGATCTTCAGTTTGTGAAGTCTGGTTTGACTCCAATTGTACTGCTGCTCTGCAGTGAGTAGAAACTGTGCAGATGAAGATCCCATAACCAGAAGAATTCAGCAGGGGACCTTGTTTGGGGTCACACTTTAAGAATGGCACATGGAAAGCTACTAGCTTCACGTGGTTTTGTTGGGTCACAGATAGGCACTCTTTGAAGTGCATGATCCTAAGACAAAACAAGTGAAATACCACTTAAAGACAGGGAAAGGCACACACATGCTGGAATTGTGTGCAAACCTTGCATAATTTTTCTTTTCCTCTAAGCCAGAGCACAAGGCTTTCAGAAAGGCTGTAAATCTCAGATCCTAAAGTATTAACAAAGGATATAAATTGTGACATGTTTATTAGACATTCACCTCTACTTGGTAAGGCTGTTTAGATTCCGCAGCTCTGTCTGCTTTGACCCTATCCTGTTTAGGAATCAGCCCAAATAAAGGCTGATGAAATACTCTCTTACACCACAATCAATAGGTGCAATTCTGCAGCAGTCAGTGTCATGTGGTAACATGGCACTGAACCAACTGCTCCTCCTTCAAGTTTTCATACCCCTATTACATCAAGGGCAGGTGGAACCTGGAGGCTAATCCTGTCAAGCTGTAACTCCTCACCCAAAAGAAACTGCAGATCTGGCCTGGGCTTTTCAAACTGTTCTATTCAGAACAACAGAAGAAGAAAGGAGGGGGGAAGAGGGGATTGAAAAGAAAAGCAATGCCTAAGTGCACCTGGGACATGTTTTAAAGCCAGTAATGGAACAGGTCTAGGTCTCGGATAAGAGTGGAATCTGCCCTCCGGATGCCACCTACAAACAGGCTCAAGCACATTGATGAAACTGTTCAGCTGAAGTGATTCCTGTCAATACAATGAGCACTGAGCAGAAAGAACTGTGTACACAGATGCCCTACTTTAAAGCCTCTGTGTGAGGAAGCGAAAACAAAATATTTTTAAACAACAAAACCAGACAGTAAATCCTACAAAGTCTCCCTGCTTTCTTTGAAATAATCTCATCTTGTTCTTCCTCTTCCCATACCAGGCACTGAGCACAGTCCTGTTTCTAGGAGCAGATGTGAATGGAGGGAGCTGGTTTTATCTGACTGTGTGGGTTTTGCATCCATATTTTCTGCCTGGGCACAGGATGGCTCACGGGCAACCTCTACCTTCAGCTGCTTTTCATTTTTCACTGTGCTGGCCACTGAGTGGCAATATTTGCCTGGACCTTGCAGAAAAGTGACTTTTCAAAAAATAATAAAAAAAAAAATACAAGAGGAAGATGACAATAGAGAAGAGTCTTGCCGAGAGGGAACTGCCTTTTTTCCATAGCCCTTCCTGCTGTGGAGATGCTGCTCAAGTGGCAGAATGTCATTCTTCTCTCACTACATGAATTCAAGAGCTGATCCATCCCCCTGTGAAGCCAATGCCAAACTTGCCATTGCACCACTGTGCCCTGAATGATGGATGTATTGTGGTGGTGATGGATGCAAATCACCATCCTGGAAACGAGTGGAAGAAATTGGTTCTGATTTAGCCTGTTCAGCATTAGTGGGAGTCGTAAAGCATCAGGAGAGTGCTCCTGTATACAGTGTGGGGGATTTAAAGTTCCTGCTAGAGAAAATGTGCTCAGGTAGAGCCATTTAACAGTAGTCAGTAGCATTAATTACCTGTGTAAGACACAATATGGCATCAGTGCAGCCTTTGGATTCTGTACCCCTCATTAACTGTTTGCCCATTAACCTTGACTGAAATCACATTCTAAGCCTAAGTAGTAAGATTTTTCTTTTTATTTGTGAGCATCCCCATTTCATCCTTGAAGCTTCTCAAATTCTTATTCATTGTAAATGGTCCTGCTTGTAATAAAGTGCTAGTGGAAGTATTTACTGTTTGCTGCTTAATTTTGTCCTCATGGAAGTCGATGGATGCCAGCTCCAACAGTAGTTAATATACCTTTGAGCACATGCTGTGACCTTTCTCCAACTCATGCCTGACTTCATTCTCAGATCTCATTAAACAGGAGAAATTATCCTCTGAAAGAGCAAAACCAGAAATGTGCAGATTTGCCGCAGAGCTACAGAGGACAGCTTGATTTAAAATGCACCGTGGTAAAGAGGAGGGAAGGCGGAGGGGGGAAGGCAAGATCCTTCTCATTTTCACACCAACAGTCATAAAAATAAAGCTGCATTAGAAAGAAGCAGCTTTGAGAGCCACTGTGTTTGAGTTCTTTGAGTCTTGTTACTTGGATGTTTTCGGTGTTTGCCCTTGCTAATGCAAGCGATCTGAAAGGAGGGAGCTTGGCCGCCAGGATGCCAGAAATTTTATACTTGTGCTCTGGCTAAAACAGTGTGTTGTTTGGAGATGCCTCTTGCATGTTTAGCACCAGAGGGCCTAAGTTCACATGTGGGCACAATACACTACTCATATAGCCCCCCTCTTGTTCTACTGCAGAGCTTTATTCTCTATTGTCTAGCATGCAAGCAAACACCCAAGCAATTCTGTTTGTCTAAAACCCAACTAGGCAGCTCTCCAACATTTTCCCCTTTCAGTGAGTACACAGTGGCAGCAAGACACTATGCATTGTTTCCCTAAAGCCTTCTAAACCAAAATTATGGTTTAGTTGCTGAAAGTCGAGTGTGCCTTGGCTGAGACACAACTATGGGCATTCCAGCACAAGGAGAGAAGGTTAAAAAAAAGAAAGAAAAAAAAAAGAAGCCAAACCAACAAACACCACAAAACACACTGTTCCACAATATACAGGCCTGAGAAAGCCCACAGGAGGGCAGCAAGAGCAACCAGAGATCGAGAAAACATGGACTGGGGCCTGGGGGAGTGGACTAGGGTGTGTGTGGGGAGCATTAAAAGATTTGGAATACATAGTCCACAGGAAAGCAGGAGAGGCCGTTACTTCCCTGAAATAAGCCAAAGCCTGCTGCAAAGATGAAAAACTCTTTTCTATTTCTCTGTCTCCTCTGAGGATAAGGCAAGAAAACAAACGGTTAAGTTACAGCAAAGGAGATCCAGGCTTGTCCTTTGGGAAGGCTTTCCAGCAGTAAGAGGAGTTCTGCTTTGGCAAAGATTGCCTGAGGAAGGGTGTCAAATTTCTGTTACAGGAGGTTTTTAAGAACAGGTTTGCTGCCTATCTGTCAAGGAGGGTTAGATCTAGTTGAACCTGCCTAAGGGGAAGATACAAGGCTAAGTAACTTGTTGTCCTTTCTACCACCATTTGCTAGGGTTCCATGACACACCTTGCTGTCCTAATACCAGTAAGCTAGGTAAAATTAAAAACATAAAGCTTAACCGTCTACATGGGCAGACCTGCAAATTCTTTACAGATAGAAAAATCTAGCAGCACAGAATTGAGACATTTATGCTACAGATCCTGGCCTGGAAGTCCAGACAAGCCTTAACCCTGACGCAAGTGGGAGGCAAGCAGGTTGTGAAGCACTTTGGGCTGCTTAGATTTGAGCATCACTAGGTGATGATACCCTTCCCCAGTTTCAGATTTAAAGCCCCAGCAAGTTTGCAGTAAGAAAAATTATGGTGCCCTTGGAAGATTTCCTTCACAGAAAGAGAAGTATTGGTCACTACCTGTAAATTCAAGTATAACTGTAACAAAGGGCATTAGAAAAAATTATAAAGCTGGAGAGCCCAAACCTACATGGTAGTACTTTGACACATGTGGAAAGAAAAAAAATCTAGCAACTCTGACCAAACACACAAATCAGCACATTAGGCTACTACTAAGGTAGTGCAACCACATGCAAGCTGAATACATCAGATGTACCCATTGCGAGTCAATGTTCCTATTTGCTGAATCAGAGGGTTTTGGTGGTGGTATTCTTATTTTGGTTTTTTTTTAAGTCACTTTTGCTTCCTGACAAATAAATGTGGAAAGCACTGAAGTATTTCCAAACCAATAGTACAGGTAACTATAGAGCCCTGAACCCTTCCAGTCTCCTACATATGAAACTTGACTCATCCTTTTCTGAACAGCAATGCCAAGGGAATCACTTAGCAATTTTAGCTGGCTCAGAAATACTTGAGCTTTGTATTCTTTGAAAAAAGTGGGAAATTTCATATTTTGCCCTTTAGATATCATTAGTTTTCACCTTTTATTTGAAAATGGTCGAATTGGAGGTGTGGTGGTTTTCTCCTTTACTATGCAGTCTGTTTGCACTGCTTCAATTCCTTGCCTCACTACAGAATACCTACAAAATGCATTTATAGGAAACATGATACTTGTGTTCAACCCTGGAGAACAGGAAGAGCTTTTGAGCATTAACAGCTAAATAAAGGCTGTAATATCTAATCTAGACTGACATTTTTGTCACACAAAAGGTCCGAGTATATTAATTTCCATATATTTTGGCCACTACCTGCACCTGATGAACTTGTTCTTCTATAACATTGGGATTTATATATGGAGAGTTTAGACCATCCCAATTGTTACTCCAGAAGTGAGTGCAATTATAAGTGTGCAACTGTTGCATCATTAGAGTATTCACTGTAGCCTCATGTCCTCTTCATTACAGATAAGTAGGAGAACATCTTTGAAGAAACAGAATAGCAACATAACATGTTCATATTCTACACAGCATTGGTGTGGGAAATGAAAAGTGCACACGGAAAAAGAAGAAAAAAAAAGAAAAAAGAAAACGACACGAGTGGCAGAAGTTACATGTAAAAAGAAACCTCTGTGAAGTCATCTCAAAAAAGAGGCAGAAAGGTGTCCACTTGGCTATATTTCTGTGAAGCAATAGCTACATCCAGTGGTCACTGGAGCTAACTGACACAGGGTCCTTGCTAAAATCTAGAGACCTGGGATTTTTTAGGGGGAAGGCAAAGGTGGGGAGTATTTTGGTTTTTAATGCAAAGCCAGTGCTTCTAATCTCAGGCTTGGCTTGTCCCCATGCGGTTCTGGTTTAAATACAGAAGATGGGCCTAACAACTATGAACTGTGATAATCATGTATTCTGTTTCTAATCACTCCTTCACCAGGGAGAATCAATTCTGATTTAAACAGCCTTTCAGCATGCTTTAAAATAGATTATTTGCCAGCACTGCACATATCAGTTCAGAGAAACCTGGTTGTTGCTTATTGACAGTTTCCTGTTCTGCAGGGGAGTCTGCTATATCCATTCAGCTCTGCTACCAAAATACTTCCCAGAACACTCACAGTATCTAGAAGAAAAGAACAGGAAAGGCTACTTACAGCCCAGCAGGGGCAGTCTCACATGTGCAGAGACCACCAGCTCAGAGCAGGAGTCCCTTCTGCACAGACATGTACTTAGGTGCACAAAGGGAAAGAAAAAGAAAGAGCAGGTGCCACAGGGCAGTCTTGTCTGAGCAGCGACAAAGCCAGTGACAAGGTAGCAACAGGATTCAGCTACACTAAGAAGACAACAGAGTGAGGAGAGACGCTGTCTTGCCCTGCCTATGCAACATCTTCCCAGATGCCACTTCCCATCCAACCACAAGACCAAGTGCCCTGCAGCATCCCAGCAGAATGACCAAGTAGCCAATGCTCACATCCTCCCAACTTTCCCACAGCTGCTTTTGTATATTTAGCTTGCCAAGTTGAGAGCAATCTGTAAAGTCATCATTTCACAGCATTTACCAGTATGACATACACAGAAGCTTCTTAGATTCAGCCTGCAGTGCCTATCAGAAAAGTGCAATGCACAGGTTTCAAGAGCAGGAGTACAGACTTCTGCTTAAACAATTCAAGTAGCCAGGGCAGTTTACTGTGCATAGGGATTGTTATTCTGTCTGTTAGCCCCCAGGGGGAAAGTCCTATGGGATTCAACCAAAAGGCTATTTTCTATAGAACTAGTTCATCACATTCATTCTTCCTCCAGAATTCTGTATAAAGAGTTTTAGATAGATAGATAGATAGATAGATAGATAGATAGATAGATAAAATATTGCCTCCCTCTAATCATTAGACCACCATAATTTCAACTAATTCAAATTTAAGTAGTATGGAGGTTTTATCCTCCTTGCATACTGCAAAACATTCTCATAAGGACTGAAGTCTCATGGCTGCACATAAAATGCTGTCCACCATGGTATCAGGAGAAAAAGCAGTAGCAGCTGTATTCCGTCACATTTTTTTGCACACAGCTTTTTTACCCCTACATACTTTGATGCACCAGGAAAAGCAAACAGGCCTCAAGACTGCAAGACAGTTAATTAACTCTTTGACCATCAACAACAGCAGAACCTTCTACAGTTTTGCTGAAATGCTGGGAAGTCCAGACATGGTAGAAGGATGAAAAGAAGAAGGGACAAAGCAAGGTCCCACAGGAGGAAGGACATGCATCAACTGCTGTTTGAATACACACTATTAAGCAAAAATGGCTACAGCACCGGCTAGTGATACATAGGTGTCCAAATACTTCAGCTACACAACTGGAGGGGTGAATGCTCAGGTTTTAGAGGCTAACAGCATTCATTTAGTCCCTTCTCACACAGTCATGCAGAGGAGTGGCTTCTGTCAGACCTATGGTTTAGCTCAAGAAAAGCACATCGCATTTCAGGGGCAGGGAAAGGCTGAGGGCAGGGACAAGAGCACACAAGGATAGAGCAGTCAAAACCTGACCTAACTCACATTGTGTTTCTCAAGACTGCACCATTGCTTTCTTCCTGACTTCTGTTGCAGGAGCATAGGCATTTAATATAACTCACAGCATTAAGAAGCAATCACTTCAAGATTTTTAGGAGTTAAATACAGATTCTTAAAATGGATCAGAAATATTTGTGGCTATTTCTGCTCAATTGTTCCACAGAAGATCACTTTTATAACATTACAGACTCACAGAATCTTAGGGGTTGGAAGGGACCTTGAAAGATCATCTAGTCCAACCTCCCTGCCAGAGCAGGGTCACGCAGAGCACATCACACAGGAATGTGTCCAGATGGGGTTTGAATGTCTCCAGCGAAGGAGACTCCACAACCTCTCTGGGCAGCCTGTTGCAGGGCTCTGTCACTCTCACAGTAAAGGGTTTTTTTTATGTTTACGTGGAACCTCCTATGTTCCAGTTTGCACCCATTGCCCCTTGTCCTATCACTAGACATCACTAAAAAAAGCCTGGCTCTGTCCTCCTGACACTCACTCTGAACATATTTGTAAACATTGATGAGGTCACCCCTCAGTCTCCTCCAACCTAAAGAGACCCAGCTCCCTCAGCCTTTCCTCATCAAGGAGATGTTCCACTCCTTTCATCATCTTTGTGGCTCTGTGCTGGACTTTTTCAAGCAGTTTCCTGTCCTTCTTGAACTGAGGGCCCAGAACTGGACACAATATTCCAGATGCAGCCTCACTTAGGCAGAATAGAGGGGGAGGAGAACCTCTCTTGACCGACTAACCACACCCTTTCTAATACACCCCAGGATGCCATTTGGCCTTCTTGGACACAAGGACACATTGCTGGCTCATGGTCATCCTCCTGTCCACCAGGACCCTCAGGTCCCTTTCTCCTCCACTGCTCTCCAGCAGCTCAGTCCCCAGCCTGTATTGGTACATGGGGTTGTTCTTCCCCAGATGCAAGACTCTACACTTGCCCTTGTTGAATTTCATCAGGTTTCTCCCCACCCAACTCTCCAGCCTGTCTAGGTTTTGCTGAATGGCAGCACAGCCTTCTGGTGTGTCAGCCACTCCTCCCAGTTCAGTGTCATCAGCAAACTTGTTGAGGGCACACTCTGTTCCCTCATCCAGGTCGTTGATGAAAATGCTGAATAGTACCAGTCCCAGTACCGAGCCCTGAGGAACTCCACTAGTCATAGACCTCCAACTAGATTTTGTCCCATTGACCACAACTCTCTGACTTCTTCCTTTCAACCAGTTCAAGATCCACCTCACTACCTGACCATCAAGAGCACACTTCCCCAGTTTATCTATGAGGATGCTGTGGGAGACTGTGTCAAATGCTTTACTGAAATAAAGATAAATCACATCTACCATCCTACTGTCATCTATCCACCTAGTTACTTCCTCATAGAAGGCTATAATGTTGGTCAAACATGATTTCCCCTTGGTAAAACCATGTTGATTGCTCTTAATGACCCCCTCATCCTTGACATGCCTAGAGATAGTGCCAAGAAAAAGTTCTTCCATCACCTTTCCAGGGATGGAGGTGAGGCTGACCGGTCTGTAGTTACCCGGGTCCTCCTTCTTGCCTTTCTTGTAGACTGGAGTGACATTTGCTATCCTCCAGTCCTCAGGCACATCTGTTACTCATGACTTACCAAAAATGACGGAGAGTGGCCTAGCAATGACCTCCGCCAGCTCCCTAAGCACCCACAGGTGTATTCCATCCAGACCCATTGATTTATGGATGTCCAGACTGCTTAACTGATCCCTAACCCAATCCTCATCTACCAAAGCAAACTCCTCCTTCATCCTGACTTCTTCTGGGGCTTTAGGGATCTGGGGCTCCTGGGGAGAGTCTGCAGCAGTAAAGACAGAGGCAAAGAAGTTACTCAGTACCTCTGCCTTCTTTATATCCTCTTTCACCAGGGCACCCATCACATTCAGCAGTGGGCCTATATTGCCTCTAGTGATAGTTCTATCTGCAATGTATTAGATATAAAAGCATCCCTGTCATGCAAAATTGTTACCTTTCAGCTCAAGGAGCAGCCACATGTGATTTTCCAGTGCCAAACATGCAGGTGTAGCACACTGAAAACATTTTGCCAAAGGGTGCTGCCTTCACATGTCCTTCCCTAACTCCAGTCCTCAACATTCCTAGACACATGCTTTTTCCCTGCACCTCCAGAAGAGCCAAATAAAAATGGTAAAGCAGCAGGAGACAGAAATTTTGTATGTACAAATCCAAACAGCACTGAACACAAAGACAGAGGAAAAGTACGAAAGGGCAAAAGGCAAGCTGAGCCCCAGGAGCCAGCTTTCATGCTCATACCTGATGGCCAGAGCACAAGCATCAGCATTTATGCACGAGCTCCAAATTTCACAGCTGCACTACTCCCTTCCACCAATGCAAACTGCACTAAGGGAGGCACACAAACATCTTCCTTTCTCCATCCTCTGCCAAGGGAGGAACATGGTCCCCATCCACCAGCTACTATTATTTCTTCATGTGTTTGGTCTGTTTTTCCCACTTGAGCATTCTCTTTCTAGTCTCTGTGTGTTTCTATGTCAGCCTGTTTGGTGGTGGTAAGAATTGAAAAGGCTTCAAAAGTTTCAAAATACCCACGATACCATCAAGCCAAAGCATTTAAGGAATCTAAATAAACCTCTAAGGTTCCTGAAATCAGCTTTGTAGCTGTGCCAACCACAGGCTGCTAGCAAAGCCAGTCTTCATCAAAATCAGAAGAGCTGGAATCAACATTTGCTGTGAGGGGGGACAAATTAAAGCCAGTGTTAGCTGTTAATGTATCTGCCTTCAATAAATAATGTCAAAAGGATGCAGCTGAGTAGTTCTAGGAAAATGGAAAGTTGTTTTTTTCCCCCATTACGGAGTGCTCAAAACCACAACACAAAGAAATTTTTCAACAACCAAACATACTTCACAGTATCTGGATAATATAAAGGCTTGAGAGCCAAGGTGGTATCAGCTAGAGACAGATGCTTTCACAGAACTTGAGAATCTGCCTCAAATTCACCTTTGCAGGGCAGCTGGGGATAAGGAACTGAAATCAATCTTGAGGCTATAACTATACTTTGACTTCCCAAATGAGATACCTTTTTTCCTTAAAAATAAATAAATAAATAAATACATAAAATATTGCTCTAGGAGACAGCAGCTGCTGGCACAGCATTGTCACCCTTGTGTGGAGCAAGCACTGGAGGCTACTGAAGTTGGGCTACAAGCCAATTAACTTCAAAATACACAAGAAAGTGGCTGTGCTACCCCAAAACACTCATGTCTATAATGCTGTATCCTCCTTCCTGAAAGAATGCCCTTATGCTAGCTTTATCTGGATGCATTTATTTGAGGAAATCATCAGGCCGTGGTTAGTTGTGTTTTTTTTTTATTCAATATAGTTCAACATGTGGCTACAATGAAAATGCAGGACTGAAAAAAGCTAAAACTTTCAGCTTTTTTATGTGGCATCACTCAGACGAAAAAGGCCACTCAGCTGTCATGATTTTGCCATTCCTGATTTTAGAAGACATTGTCCATAGGAACATACTGGTTTTCATGCAACTGAAGGCAACACTAGATCTTTCTGCTAAATAGATGTGGCAATTTTGGGCAAAACAAGGTACTTCAGCAGGTAGAAACTTCTCAATATGGGAATGGAGGGAAAGGAAAGAAAATATGGATTGGTAGTGTTGCAAACTAATAGGATTATTATCAGGAAGGAAGTTCTCAATACTTGTTTTTTTTCCTGAAGCTGTAAGTCACCAAAATGAGGCGGTTATATGACAACCTCACCCACCATTTTAGAAGGTGTGTTTCCATCTGCCAGCACCACAGGGTGAACACGAGAAGCAAAAGTTTTCCGAAAGTACAACCCAATATTCAAAAGCTCCACGAACTACCTGCTCCACTTGTATTTTGGTACAGGCTCTGAGTTTTGATTGCATGGAGTTGAGCAATACCAGCTACATTTGATTCAACAATGCTGCAGTTCTAATATTTTCAGTCAGTCATAAGATCCAGTTAAAGAAAATAAATAAATCCAGTATTATACCTGGGAGCAGTTTTGAACAAAGCCATTATTAGTTCTGTTTTCTCTCATTGAGATGCCTGACTTCCAGCATAAATCAATGTTGCCCCTCACAATTGCATGACAGCAAAAAG
Organism: Chaetura pelagica; assembly: GCF_000747805.2. Classification (NCBI taxonomy): domain Eukaryota; kingdom Metazoa; phylum Chordata; class Aves; order Apodiformes; family Apodidae; genus Chaetura; species Chaetura pelagica. Next base: position 2,810,384 of record NW_009952566.1, read on the forward strand.
GATGTCAAAGATTGTCTTCTACACAGAATACATTTTATTCCCCCAATTAAAATGGAACTGAGCTCCAAAGGCAGGTTTTGGTAGGGGTTTTTTTTTGACAGATGCAGAGGAGGTTAATCCCTCAGCTCAGAATTGTGTTAACACCTTAGCCATACATCCCCTGTTGCAGTAACATACTGCCATAATAACCCTCACCAGAAGGCAGGTCACTGCTTCAACCATCTCCTTTTCCCTTCCCAGTCTTAACAGGATCCTTTTTTTCCCAGAGCAACTGCTTTCAAGTCAAACAGCTATTGAGCATTGCCAAAAATGTGACTGTGCAGGAGAAAGGCTGGGGCACCCAAATTTTGGAAGGTCTGCACCTTCTCCATGGGGTGAAACTGAGATCTTCAGAAAATTTAGCAACAGCAGGAGAAAGCAACCTTCAAATGAGGAAATTTGGCACTAAACACAGTTATGTCTGTAACATGAAGGTCAGTCACATTCTCTCATTGTATTAGAAGTTCAGTGGTTCATTCAGATTCAAGTTTTTGATGATCATGGAGTATTTAAACTGAAGAACCAAGGCTACAGAACACAGTCATGTCAGGACAAGAAAACATGGCATTTCTTTCTTTTATCACTAATGCAGTGGCCAAGAATTTTTTTTTCAGTATGGACTCTGGCAAAAGAAAAATAATAGGCAATTTTTTTTCTTCCCTAGTTTACCACTTTGACCTCTGTAGGTTTAAAGTGGATATGACCTTATCTGTGCAAAAAATCACACATACACCAATAAGACTGGGCTACCAGACACTGGTGCAAAATCTCTCAACAACTAAGTAACCACATTCATGGCCACTGCAAAAAATATGTTGAAATAATCATTCCTCAGGCTATGACAACTTTTTCTTCACCCATTCCTGATGCTTTTCTCCCCGTCCAACTTCATTGCAGTCTCAGTTTTTCCACTATGAAAGACCACAATCTTTGCCTAGAGCTGGACAACTCCACCTTATTAGTAAACCATGTATTCATATCACTAATATTCTAATTTCCAGCTTTAATGCTTAAGCTTCAGCAGTTAAACAATATAACTTGAGAGATTTAAAATCACATTTCTGCACAGAAGGGGAAAAAAAAAGACCACCATATTTTACCAAAATGGAATTCATAAACCTATGATAAACCTTGTCAACAGCTTGAAAGGGAAGTTTACACATACTGAAGGATGTATCTGTCCCAATGTACACACAGCCATCAGCAGCCAACATGACAAAAGAGGCAAGTAGCTTGCATTGAAGCAGTTACTCTGTTGTTTTAAAGGGTGATGCTCTCTGCTATAATTTTCTTACCAAAATAAATGCTAGAATTGACACTTTCCTTGATGCTCCTTTTAACTGTGTTTTATCAATTGTACTAATGGCTCTACATTTTTCTGGTTTTAAACTGCTGAAATCTGTGTTTTACCCCTGCCATACCCTAAGCAAATTCAGGCCCTACAGATAAAAGCCCATCACTGGTTGCCGCACAGACACAAATCCTCTGTGGGCTTTTGTATCCTGCCTCAGGACTAATCTGCAGATGTCCAGATCTCACGTGCAAAAGGCATTACTACTTCCACTGATGCTCTCAGATAGAGGCTGTAACAAATAGATTCTTTGTGAAATCAGTACAAAAGGTGGAACATATAATACATACTTACCATTTGTTTACATGCATTCTACACCCTAAAGTAGCTTGTTGTTTGTGTTTGCAAAGGCTTGTTTTACAGGCCTTGTTCAGCTATCTGTTGCAGTCAGCCACCAGCCAGTGCTGTCAGTCCTGGGCTTTGGATTCCCCATGCCTGGTCAGGCCTCTGAACCCAAGCAAGGTTCAGGCAGTATCAGCCTGGCACAGATGCTCATTTTTTAGTGTTCTTTTTTGAGGTGCTGGCTTTACAGACAACACAATATAAATCAGAAGCAGACTGCCAAATCCTCAGTAGCACAGACATGTGCTCCAGAGAGCAATATTCTCGTCAGATACCTTGGTTTAGGGTATAATTTTTCAGGAGTTGCTGAAAAGAACTACCTTAGCAATACACTTTGCTCAGAAAAAAAGCACTAGAGCCATGAACCTAGACAAGAAATATCAAATGCTGATCTTCCCCTTCAGTGTCCATAGCACATATTTTTTGGGTTGCATTCAAGTATTCTTTGAGCACCTTTCAACAGCTCCCTTCATTTTCCAAGTCATACTCTAGCCTCTGGCCAAGAATCTTGGCCTGTCTTCCCCACTAGACAGCCTCCTAAGCAAAACATACACTATAGTTAACACTATACTATATGTTAACTATGACAAAATACATTGGAGCTGGCAGACTGAAGTAGGCAGTACAGATACACATTAATCACAGCTTGTAACACAAAACAGCAAAAACCCAGAGCTTCACGATGTGGCCTATATGCCCCCCTTGTGCATGTAAGTCTCATTAAAGTTAATGGAAGCTGAGTGCCCATCGTACGGGGACTATAAATTCTTAACAGTGAAAAGCACCGTATGTTTCCCCATCAGAATAAACACCAATACAAAAAAACTATCAGTACCAGCTTTCACCCTTCCAGGAAGCCCTACCTGGCAGGACACTGATGGCTGGACACAGAACCCAAACTTCTCTTTGAACAGTGAGAATTCCTCTTTTTATGATTACTACCAAGATCAAATCAGATGTGGATGGCTTGCTTCCTGAAAACCCTCTGGAAATTTATTATAGCTCAGAAAAAGAAGATGCAGGGAAACCTTTTATTTTGACCTTCTTCCCACCCCATTTCTACCCCCGCCAAAGAATCCCAAGTTCTCAAATCTTTGCATCAAAACCCAAAGCCATTTTCACACTGGCAGGAAAAATTAAAAAGGAACATGACACGCCATGTGAAGCCTAAGAGTAGAGTTCTACCTGACACTGACATGACTCTGCTGATAAAAAGAGCTCAGCTTTCACAGCCAGCAGAATCTTCAATTCTAGGTGCTTATAAAATGGAGAGGTTGGAAGAGATCATGATGAAACACTTTCTTGTAACTTTTGGCATTTTTAAGCCCGTTGAAGTGACATCTGAATCAAGGATACTGACCCAGCACTAGCCAGATGACTTATAGCCAGGATCTTGGGAAGAAGGCCTGCTAGGAAAACGTCTGCTGATTACCTCCAAAACACAAGAACCAAAATACAAGCTGAATCTTTGGCCTCCAAAAAGGTCATTAGATATTTGCAACACACAGCAGCTCTGCCTGCTCCATCCTTGGTTTTTTCTTTATGGTGTACACACTCTACAGAATACAAAACATTTTCATTGTGTCACAGCCTCTTGGAGAGCATTTTCTGCAGACATTGCAATGAATACAGCCAAGTGGTATTAAATAAGTGTGAGAGAAGATGGAAAGATGCCAGGCACAATGGAGAAACTCAAAGCTGTTTGAAGAGTTTGGGGAATCATTCTGTCAATTGCTACTTAGCAGAAAACTAGGCATTTGGGCAGCATTTCATTATTATTTTCATGTTTGTGAAGTCATACTGTTCAGCACTCCGCTGACTTGTCAAATGAGTGGAAAAATAGGTAAGTGGACAATAAGCTACTTCAAATAAGCATTAAGCTTTCACCTTCTTTCAAAAAAATAATAAAGAAATCGTTTCATCAGGTCTCAGGCCTGCTTCCAACACCGATAAATAGCTTTCTCATTCTTATCCTGTCAACCCGACATATTGATCTCAAACCAACCTAGCAGGACAAATTCACTGAAAACTTAGCAGCATTCAGAACATATAGAATAAATTGTCTCTTGCACAGAGAAGAAACCAGTATTTTATGTCTGAGCACAAGTTTACAGGAAAAGGAGGTTTCGAGTTTTTTTCTACAGGAAATACGGGAAATTACATGCTTTTGTGCTGCATGAATAACCTACAAACTTTTCTGTACAATATCTGGGTTTGGTATAGACTTTTTTAAATGAGGCATTGGCAGTCAACATGTGCTGCATTCCAGCATGAGTGGTAACAGTGGCACAGAGGCAGTCTCAAAACCTGCACTCTTTTCTCTATTTCGCTTCCTTGTAGGTGATCATGCACGCATCCACAGATCAGTGGCAACAACTGTGGAAGTTGAAGGAAAGCAATCTGATTAGTGCATCACCCTTTGACTTACTACAATCAACTACTTCTTTTTAGGAGATAAAGTGGGCAAGTCTTCCCTCCCAACAGTTTTCTCTCTGAGTTGTCTTTGCTCTTCTCTACAGGCTGGGCTTATAGTGATTTCTCTGGAAGTCCAGAACAATCATGATGATCCCTTGCTGGATCAAACCTTCAATACCCCTTTACAGCAGCCAGCCTGTACATGCACCTTCTCTGCCTTAAGCAGGACCCTCTCAGATGCACCCAATGAATGAAAACAATCTGCCACACCTCCTCTGTGGGATGGGCAGAGTACTGCATGGAGAGGGTGGAGATGGACTGGGGCTGTAGTACTTGTAGTGCATTTGAAACAGATGTAAGCCATTTCAGAAGTGCCTACAGAAGTTCCCAGAGTTGATGGGAAACCTGTGCCATTATAAGCAGGCAGGTCAAACCTGCAAACCAAGCTGGTGATTTTTCATTTCATCTCAGCCTTACCATGCTTTGATTTATTATGATCTATTTTTTCCTTCTTCTGTTGGAGCTAGAATTGGTCACTTTAGCCACAGCCATCACCTGCCCGTGGGGCAGAGGGACAGACTTCTCTAGGGAACATAACTGAGACGAGACCACTTACGTCTGGGGAAAAAAACCATTTTCATAAATTTAAAACAACACACACAAGGTAAAAGTGTGACCACACTTTTTCCATGTAAATAATGTCATACTTGTGAGAAGGGGGCCTTCAGTGATATTTCATGAATGGGCTCATTATGTTGCACCTGACCTGCAGTCATTTCAAATGCCTTTTTGTTTTATTATTTTTCTTATTTATTTTTGCTCGATGAGTTGTATATAATAAAATGCTTTATGATGCTAAACCTTGTTAAGACATTGCACTTTGCAGGGCTGTAATGTCAGTAAGTAATCAATCTATACATTTCTTTTTCATCCAAGATGATCCCACTATGACATTTAAGCATGGAGTACTGATCAGAGGAGGAAAGGAAGGCTCTATCCACAGATACATTCAGAGCCCCACATAGTCAGAGTCTTCAGAATAATTTAAGGTTTGCTATTATTATTATCATCATATTTTTACAAATAGAAAAGCAAGAACTGCATTAACAGGAGTGGGCCAGTCTCCAGATAGAGGCCCTGTGGAAGAATTTGCACAGAGTCGAGGTTAGCTCAGATTCGTATCAGCCTCCAAGAAAAACATTCAGGAGAAACATTAAATCCTCTGAAGGGAAATATTAACAGATAGTCATGAATGGAAACTGATTATTAATTATTTCTCTCTCTCTTTTTTTCTCAGCTTTATATTTTTAGTTTAAAATGTCATGTAAAGCCTGACATCGATAAAAATGGCAGGAAATGTTCCTTGCTCAATCAAATTACCACAAAGACCAGCTTAACATCTGCTTGGCAAACCCTTCATAAATGCATGGCATTAATATTTAATAAAAATATCTATAGCTACAGTTGGTACTGGAGACATTTCACACTTCGCTCACACATGGTGTTTCATATAATTATTCTCTAACGACTGTCACTTCAGTCTTTTAGCAAAATAAAAGCTCCAAGGATGATTAAATAAAGGAAGTGTATCTCCTAGGACACAGTCCTCCTTCGGGAGACCATTTCTACTGACTCTTACACTATAAGGAAGAAGCACAGAAAGAGAAAGCAGAGCTAAACTAGAGGAAAATAGAAATAAGACCTCAATACTGTTGTCAGTACAGTTTGAGAAAAGTCAGAGTTGGCAGGTTCAAATCATACTCTACAAAAAGCAAAGCTCATACAAAGCAAAAAGGTGGAAGCAATTCCCTACCACTGTTTAGTCAAGGCGTAATACCTTCTAGGCTGAAGTTGCATCTAAAACCTAATCACTTAATCTACTCCATTTACATTATTTATTCCCACACCTGATGCTCACAAAGCCACTGCATAGCTGCTACAGTACCTCAAAGATACCCAAATCCTTTGTTTTCACCAGCCAAAGCCTTAAAAGCTTCCAGTAACTTGAGCCTGTAAAGCTTCCTAATCCCAGAGACTACCCTATAGCAAAGTCAATCTCAAAGCAGGTGAGAAAATGGTAGTGTTACTTGCACAACCCAGCCTTGTGGGATCTGAGCGCAGAGAGTCACTGGTCAGCTCCACCTCAAGGAGCCAGCAGATGGCCTTTAGGAATGTCAAGGCTGGAGAACATCCATGAAAAGTTAGTTGGCATCAAGGACTAGCACAGGACACACCACGGATAAGCAGGGGATGCTGGCCAGTATAGCATGCCTTGCTTGCATGCTAATCTGCCCTAGACATCTAATTTCAAGATAAGGCTCCTGTCTTCAAGAAGACAATACCATTTTCTTACCCAACAGCTACACATACCTAAATCATATCCTTTTGGTCTTCATCCCACTATGGCTTTCCCAGAGCAGCTTTCCACATAGGAGAGCTTAGCTCATTCTACGTGGGGGAAAAGGTAACTATGCAGAGACTTTGTTTTTGTCTTCAGCTTTTAAGTGTCTGTGCAACAGACCACAATAAACAGCCAGACATAGCACTAAAACAGAGCTAGGTCTGGAAGATATTTTTGCCCATTTCTATTATTTTTTAGATGCTTTGATATCAGTCTAATGAACGTAGAATTAAAACCAACTTTGAATGAAACAGACACCAGTTTTGTACTGAAAGTTTTTGGTATACATTTAAAATTAAAAACATTTCTGGAGGGGCAAAAAAACCGTAACACCACAAAACTTCCTCCCCCATGATCTCAGGTATATGAGGCATTCTTTAAAAATGTGGGGGGCTCTGAGCAATCTGGTCTAGCTGGAGATGTCCCTGCTTATTATAGGGGGGTTGGACTACATGACCTTTATAGGTCCCTTCCAACCCAATACATTATATGATTCTATGTCTTGTTCAATAGCTCTATGCTCTCTCATAGAGGTTTGTCAGAAATTAATGTAAAACACAAGTACCTAGCTTTAAAGCAAAAAAAGCCACACACAGAGAGCACCTCCTGCATCGGGAGACTTCACTCAACTTGTGGGAGAGCAGCAGCTTCAGTGATTTGTGGCTGCCTGGAGAAGTCAACAAAGATGACGGCATCCAGTCACATCCAGCAACAACCCAAGTCATAAATCACAGCTGCATTCACAGTGCAATTCAGAGCTTAGCCAAAACTCAGCTACATTAGTCTTAGACTGAAGTATCTGTGTCAGAAAACAAACACCCACCCAGCAGAGCAGACTGTTCCTGGCACAGGACAAACCTTCCTGGGAGTTAAAGGAGTACAACTGAGTTCACATTCACCCTGTTCAGAGGCTCAAGTGTATTTGGTAGAGCCCTCAAAAAAGTCACTGACCAATGAAACAGAGCTAGTGTTCAAGGACTTCTGTTGCAGGAGTGACATAGATAGAATTTGACCTGGCAAAAGGTTAAGTCTGAAGATGTATTTATGGTACCTTCCAGGCTGTACCAATCATTTTTCCATAACTACTTAATGCTACAGTGGAATATAATACTTAAAATACTCAGTAGACAGTTTGTTCAGGGTGCTTGAAGCATCTCCAGCTATTAACACCTACTAGTTCTTGCCAAAAATGCAAGAAGGAATTTCCTTAGACACTGTAAATGGAGAGGCTTAATCTTAAATCAACCTTCAGACTGTACCTCCCAAAGAAGATAATTTTTTTCTCCTGTGAATGGGAAAGATGAATCAGCTGACCCAAGGAAGTATACATAACTAGAAGCGATGAGATGAAACTGAACACAGGGGTGGGAGAGGAAGATTTAGCTATCTGGAAACATTTTACACAAGTAGGTATACTAGGCTGTGGAATAATCTCCCATGGGAAATGGTTGAGCCCTATTAATTGAGTCTTTCTGAAACTACCTAGACAAAGGATGAAAAAGATTACAGTATGGTACACTCCTCCATCTGCAAGGACCAGAAAATACGGTTTTCAGTAAGCTTCCTCCACCTCTAATTTTGATGGCCCTCTATTTTGGTGAGCTCTCTATTGATGGAAATGGGTTCTGCTTGACAGTTTGTGGCTGGGAAGTAAAGGGCACCTGGGCAACCCCACAAATCCCATGAAACCCATGATGAAATGACCTGACAGCCTGGAACACCAAAATTCTCCCCATCATATTGCCCAGACCTGGGTACAGACTGCCACGCAACAAAAATGTTTTATTAAGCACATTCAGTCTTTGCTACAAGTAGAGAGTCATGAAGTTGATGCAGAGTTCAAAGAATAAAGCAAAAGAATAACGTATTTCAGAGTATTTGTGTCCCCTTTAAGTGAATCAATCATATTCATTAAGTAGGGACTTTACTGCCCCATGAGAAAGGCTACAGGGCTATAGAGAGGACAAAACGAATTAAAAATGCTTATCAGATGGAAGCTTACCCTAAGGATCCAAGTAACTATGAAAACATCACCATAAAACCCACCAAGGAGTAACTTAGATAAGCTTTAATGGTATAAAAGTTACAGGCTACCTCCCTGACCCAGAGCTCAACCTTGCTTTCTCCAGTCAGTGAAAACACTACGACTTATCACTAAAAATCTGACTCTGAAACCAACTCTGGCAATACAATAGCCTCAGTGATATGAACATACACAGGGCTGCCCTCAAAATACTTCTTCTTAGTATGTCCCTTTGACAGTAATACTATTGGAGGGAAAAAAAAAAAAAAAAGAGACAGCTGCTCAAAACTAAGTTGTGAACTCTGTTGGTTACTTGACTTTGTGGGATGGACACTTCACGATTTATGGTTGCTTTTTTTATTCCTTCATAGTTATGTACCACTGCCCAACTTTCGGGTCTGACTTAGTAGGATCATTCTTTTCTTAGTTATGATCACTGTGGAACACGGAACAGTCTTATCCTTGGTTGGTATTTCATGTACATTTACAATAAAAAAAAGATGGCAGTGAACACCAGTGAAATGTACTGAAAACGAACCCTAACTCCACTTTCACTCCTAAAGAGTAGTTTGTCACGTTAAAGCATACTTTAATAAAAAATAATTATCATCACTGAACTATAGGAATGGTAGTGCATTTGTTTGCACTAATTTTGTTCACCATTTCTCTGGAGACCCTTCAATAAGGAGGCAACCTGAAACAGTTGCTGCTCATTAAAACAGCATTCTATAAAACTGAGAGCCTAGCTCAAGCTTATGGGTATTTTTCACTCGCCCTTTCTGTTTCCTCGACTGCATTTCCAATGTTTTGCATATGGCTACATCAAAGCCAAGCATAAATAAAAAGTTAACATCCAAAGAGCTATTACATCCTATAACAGTGTGCTCATAAAGTGCATGTAAATAAAAAGTGACCTTTTCTTTAAAGCTTATTATTCCAGCTCTGCAGCTTTAAGATTAATAAAAAAAGTACTTCTCAACCAAGCTGTGTTAAACCGAAAACTGGCAGGAAAATGTACACAGCTGGGGCTGCAGCACAGGCAGGGCTGCAACTCCTGCAGGCAGTCTCAAATACACGTGCAGGAAAGGACAAGGTACAACAGAGCATTCACATGGATTGTGCAGACAGGGGCCTGAGGCAGACTAGTTCTCCTTCCCTTACTTCACTAATCAAATCAGGATCTGTTTCTTTCTTGTCTGATGGGGAGCAGGGCTAGACCATGGATTTGAGCTGTCCTCACAAGATTAAGCATAGATCCACAGCCATTACTACAAAGCATGGAGTACCTCCTTTGCTTAAGGCCACTGTTTTTGTGCTTTATGCAAGCCCTTTTTCTTGGAAGTTGCCTCAAATTCATTGTGTTCTACAGTGAAGCTGGATGGTGCTACTTTTCCAAAGATGGTGTTTTGAACAAAGCAATTTGTGACAGATTCCCCAATTCAATGTTTCACAACTGAGCTCATTCTCTCCATGTTTATCAGTCTGTACTGACCATTTAAACTTTGGTCTTAGCTGCTCCAAACTCATAGAAATCATAGAACGTCTTGGGTTGGAAGGGACCTCTAAAGGTCATCTAGTCCAACCCCCTTAAAATAAGGAGGGACATCTCCAACTACACCAGACTGCTCAGAGCCCCATCAAGCCTGACCTTGAATGTCTCCAGTGATGAGGACCCCACCACCTCTCTAGGCAACCTGTTCCAGCGATCCACCACCCTCATATTAAAGAACTTTTTCTAATGTCCAACCTAAATCTACTCTTTTCTAGCTTAAAACCATTACCCCTTGTCCTGCTGTTACATGCTCTAGTGAACAGGACTTTCCCAGCCTTCTTGTAGGCTCTTTTCAGGTATTGGAAAGTCGCTATAAGGTCCCCTTGGAGTCTTTTCATCTTCAGGCTGAACAAGCCCAACTCTCTCAGCCTGCCTTCATAGGAGAGGTGCTCCAACCCTTGGAACATTTTCCTTGCCCTCCTCTGGACACACTCCAACAGGTCCACATCGTTCTTGTGTTGGGGCTCCAGAGCTGGATGTAGTACTCCAGGTGAGGTCTCACCAAGGCAGAATCTCCTCTCGATCTGCTAGCCACACTTCTCTTGATGCAGCCCAGGATGTGGTTGCCTTCTGGGCTGCAATTGCACATTAGTGGCTCATGTCCAGCTTTTAATCCACTAGTTCTCCCAGACCTTTTTCCACAGGGCTGCTGCTCTCTAGCATGTCTTCCCCCAGCCTGTATTGATACCTCTGGTTGCCCCAGCCCAGTTGCAGGACCCTGGATCTTGGCCTTGTTGAACCTCATGAGGTTCACCTGGGCCCACTTCTCCAGCTTGTCCAGGTCCTTCTGGATAGCATCCCATCCCTCTTGCAAATGGACCATACCACCCAGCTTAGTGTTACTGGCAAACTTGCTGAGGGTGCTCTCAATGCAACTGTCAGTATCATTAATGAAGACATTAAACAGCACTGGTCCCAATATGGACACCTGAGGGACACCACTTGTCACCATTTTCCACCTGGACATTGAGCCATTGACCACTACCCTCCAGACATGACCATCCAGCCAATTCCTTATCCACTGAACAGTACACCCATCAAACCCGTATTTCTTCAACTTAGAGAGAAGTATGTTGTGGGGGACCATGTCAAAGGCCTTGCAGAAGTCCAGATAGACTGCATCGATAGGTCTTCTCTTGTCCACTGCTGCAGTCATTCCATTGTAGAAAGCCATTAGGTTGGTCAGGCAGGATTTTCCCATAGTAAAGCCATGCTGGCTGTCCTCAATCACCTCCCTGTCCTCCATGTGCCTTAGCATGTGTTCTAGGAAGATCTGTTTCATGATCTTCCCAGGCACAGAGGTGAGGCTGATAGGTCAGTGGTTCCCAGAATCCTCCTCTCCACCCTTTTTAAAAATGGGTGTAATGTTTCCTGTCTTCCAGCCACTAGGGACTTCACCAAACTGCCATGACTTTTCAAATATGGAACATGGCTTGGCAACTACTTCAGGACTCTGGGATGCATCTCATTAGGTACCACAGAATTCTGTATGTTGAGGTTCCTCAGATAGTTGTGAACCTTGTTTTTGCTTATGGTGAGAGGGACTTTGTCTGTCTGGTCTCTGTACTGTAGGCCATCAACTTGAGAGCCATGATAAGAGAGGTTGCCAGTGAAGACCGAGTCAAAAAAGGTGTTTTGAATCTCAGCCTTATCCTCATCAATTGTTACCAGTTCACCACTGTTGCTCATCAGGGGTGTTAGCTTTCTTTAACCTTCCTTCTCTGGTTTACATACCTGCAGGAGCCCTTGTTTTTCTTTACATCCCTTGCCAAGTTCAGCTCCAGCTGCACCTTGGCCTCCTGATCTCATCCCTACACAACCAGACAACATCCCTGTACTCTTCCCATGATACCTGTCCCCATTTCCACTACCTGTGGAGTTCCATCTTGCCTTTTAGTTTGACCAGCAGGTCTCAACTCAGCCATGCTGGTCTCTTGCCTTCCTTGCCCAGTTTCCTACATCTGGTGATTGAGATCTCTTGCACTCTATGGAAAGCATCCTTAAAGATCTGCCAGCTCTGTTCTGCTCCCTTGTCCCTAAGGACCATTTCCCATATGGTCCTACTTACTAACTCCTTGAAGAGCTGGAAGTTTTCTTTCCTAAAATTTAGAGTCCTGACTAGGCTTTTTATCTGCCTCCAACCCCTTAGGACAGAGAACTGCATTAGTGCGTGATCACTGCAGCCCAGGCTACCTTCAAATTTGAACTCCCTGATGAGCTTACTTGCATCTGTGACCACCAGGTCCAATAAAACATCCCTTTGGGTAGGACTGTCAATTTCTTAAGAAGTTGTCATTGAGACACTGCAGGAATCTCTTGGATCACATACCGCTTGCCATACTACAATTCAAACAGATGTTGGGTTGATTGAAATCTCCCAGCAGGATGAGAACCTGTGATTGCAATGTCTCCTCAAGCTGGAGTAAGAAGGCTTCATCAATCAATCATTTACCTCTAGCACCAAATGAAAAAATTACTGAAGAGCTGCTGCCAGCTCTGGAGAGGGTAAAACCCACAGCATTTGTGCGTTAATTTTGCTTTGTGTTTAGTCTTTTTGAAATACCTGAATCAGTCACTCTACATCACTGTCAAAATACTGCTTACCTCTAGTAACTTCAACCATGTTCTCATTGTTGTCAGATATCTAGCAGGGTCTAGGAAAACTATATGCAACATAACATGCTCTACTGGACAACCTCCTCACAAATGTTTCCTTCCCCTCAAATTTTCTCTGCCCTCCTGAAAATACTAATATTCTATTTACGTTATCATTTCTTCAACTTTCCCCCTCTGGTAGCTTTTCAGTGTCAGACAACAAGCTGTTTTGCAAGGCACACTCACAGAGAGAAATGTATGGTATTCTTATTCAGTCCAAGTATTAATCCTGCTCTTCCTGCCAACAAGAGGAACAAGAAAAAAATCCCTCTCAAAATCTTGAGCAGCACACATTTGCAAACAAGTTGCAGTAAATCTGCAGCAGAGCAGCAAGGTGTCAGTGATGCTAGTGCTGCTTTTCCCACACCCCTCACTGCAGAATTTGACACAGAGAAAAGAACTGACACAAGCAGCAATGTGTGATGTTTGGGGGCACAGAGACCTGTACACTTGGGAGAGGTGCTGTATAAAATGTGCTAATGTGTAATAGCAGAGCATATTGAAATGATAAAGACAGGACTGTCTGGGGCATCATGGTTCTGTTTTCTAATGGTTATGGATTTTGCAGAAATGCTAATGTTTGCACTAAAGGCCCTCTCAGCAATATTTTTCAGCCTGAATAACTCTTTATTTTGAATTGTTTAATTAGTTAATGAGGTTAGGGAGAAGACCATCTTAGGGATCATTAGTTAAGACTTTAAAACATGGAGATTGAAGACAATTATTGTCTGAGGGAGTAGCAAAACTCACCCGCTTTCAGCCAAACACTTAATTGCACCAAATGCAAAAGCTGCACCAGTGTTTGCTCATTATCAATGTCCAATCCTGGGCCAGGTACATTGCAGGTACAAACATGAGGCAGTTGGTGGTGACTTTTTACATGAGTCTGCCCCACTCAAATCCATGTGACAACACGCAGGGAAGTGCCACACCTCAGACAGATGTATTGAGCGTGTTTCCTCTCTTAATGTAGCAGGGTGCTTCATCTCTAAATATGCCTGCCTCAGTTCCCTTTTATGATTCAACTGCTTTTTGTCTATCATTTTGCAGGCCCTGGCCTGCAGTGAAAGGTTCCCATGAGAAAGGAAACAGCTCAGCAAACTGTGATTTGGTAACAAACTTGGAAGGTATAAACAGAGGGCCAAGTGGATGTGCATAATACCAGCTGCTCTCTGGTGTTGAAGAACACGGAGCTCAGCTTAGCCACAACTAGGCCCAAAATGGAGATAAATAACAAACAGATAAACAAAAGAGATTGCTTGGTGAGAACAAGGCCTTCATGGTTTTTCCCACTATTTTCCTTTTACTCTCTAATGAGAGATGTTGAAAGTACAGCTAATGGTTAAATGACAGCAGTCAATCCACTTTGGTCTATAAAAGCTTGGTCCCATTTTTTATCAAGAAGATCTCCGTACACTTTTCCCGGGAAGTTGCTGGACCTAGCGGAGACGCCTGCCAGAGAGACTGATTCTTGGGAGTTGCGATTCAACCAAGGACACTCAGCTGTGGCCTGACAAGGGTGAGAAATATTATTCATTCACTGTCTTTACTAGCAAACTTAACATTAAGTAATCTTCTATATTAAGTTTAAGATTATAAGATCCTTTAACAATGATGGTTGTTTTAGGCCTAGTATAATATTTGATAATCAGTAAGTTGCCAGCATTTTATTGGTTAACCTTTGTTGTTTGATTTAATTATATGTAGTAAAATTCACCGCTAATATGCCCTTTGCATTTAAACTGCATTTCTGTTCTTATCTCCCAATTTCCCTAGACTTTTACTGGACTCATGCCCCTCCTCCAAAATAATTAAAACCCTCCACATTGTATGCAATAAATCTTGATTACTGCATGTACGCATTGTCTGTCATCCATCCCATCTGGGACACGTGCCAGTGTCTCACTGACCTCACAGTCAAGAACTTCTTCCTAATGTCTACCCTCTTCCAGTTTAAAACTACTACCCCTTGTACTATGACTCCACACCCTTGCACTTTTACTGTACTTGTGCCTCTCATCCAGAATAATTAAAGCCCCCAACGCTGTATGCAGTAAATCTTGATTACTGCATATACGCACTGTCTGTCATCCATCCCGTCCAGGACACTTAATAACCCCAAAAAGTCAATTGCCATAAAGGTGTTAAACTGGTACAAGGTCTATGACATACCTAAGAATCAGGGATGTTTGCAACCAAAGGAAATGTTATATTGTACTAACAGAGAAATACATCTTGGGTGAGAAAGTTCAGAGGTAGGTAAACACATGAGTTTAGTTTCTCATTATAATAGGACTAACAAGTAAAAACAAGTAAGTTTTCCATTTCTGTTGCCCACCTGGACTTATTTTTCCATGATGACACAATAACAGTAGGCCAGTTTTGTGAAGAAGGGTGGAAGGTAGAGACAGAGGTGAGTAACTCCAAAACACAAAGGTAAGTTATCTAAGTGTGAGGTCATATCTAAACAAAAGGTTACTTAGTCCTCAGAGATGTATGTTGAGTCTATGCTGCAGGCCAAGCTCTTTATACCTGTAGCACTTCTTAATCATTAACTTTTTATAAACTATTTATAAACTATTTACAAGCAGAACCTTATATTAAAGTGCAAATCTAAACATTACAGGAACAAATGTTATGTTCCAGGAGACCAGTTACTTTAAAAGTTTAATATAATTTGAATCTGCAGTTCTTCTAAAGCAGCTAGTTTTAACAAAATCTGTCCTTAAACACAAACACAATTGGTTTGCTTTTGCTACCATCAGCTACATAATCACTCAACAGTGTGTACTGAATTATGACACACTGCTTGTGTCATAGTTGTGTGAACACAGATACCCACGCAGAGGTACGTCTCTGAAGAGAATATATGGAGAGGCCACGTGCTGTACAATGGACAAAACAGAAAGTGAGAGTTAACTAAACTCTGCTACTGTAAGGGATGGGTAAGCATGAGTGGTGCTTGGCCAAAAACTCCAGTGAAAACACAATGAAGCTCAGTGGGAGACAGACACAATAAAAAGAAGAAAGTGATTGAGGAAGAAAAATACAGAGCAGCTTGAAAAGAGCATTACTAACATCAGGGTTCTTGAACAGCAAAACTGTACTAGGCCTCAACACTGGAATTTCATTCAATTTTTTGTTTTCCCAAAACCGAGCTGATAGGGGAATTAGGCTTTTGTCTAAGCCAGAATATAAACTCAGTGCAGCGAAGGCCAAAGAATGAACTAACCTTGCTACCTCTGTTTTGCTAAAGCAAGTTTATCACATGCTTAAGTTCATGTAAAAGGCTAGTCTTTCTTTTGAAAGGTTTCATACTTTCGTATCTCCAGCTATGGTTCCTGGTCTGTCTATTCCAATACCTAAATTTCCTTTCTGGCCCATGATGTTATTTCTTATGCTACTAGTTCTTCCCAGAAAGCTCCTTCCTTAATAAAGTAACTAAGGGCAACACCTTTACAGTGATGAAAAAAATTAGTAAATACAGTTACTCAATTTAAGTTTTTTCTCTCTCCAGGTTTGAGAAACCTTTCAGGAAAATACATCCTTGCAAACTGTTAATAGAAGAAACAGAGGTTAAATAGTAAAGTGCTAGTTGATTATACCTGTGGGGATGAGAAGATGTAACAATTGCCACATTGCAAATGATTTTCTAAACAGTTACTGTAAAAGAGTCAGGAGAAACTAAGGTAATTCTTGCATTTTCAACACCACTAGAAAAACTCCTCTGTGGTACTTAGGTTAAGGGCTGGGGTGCTATACCAAAATAAAGTTTACCTGCAGGCTAATTGGAGGCAAGATCAGCTAGCCTTGCTGACACCAACATATACTTTGGTTACAGTCCTACTGAAATAAGGCTATTAGCAGAGGGATTTCATAATCAAAATAAGAATTAAATTCATTCCTGAAAATAATTTTTTCCATATGTACCTTTTTCTGTAGCTGCTTCATACTCTTATTCTGTAGATCAAAATAAGATAATCGGAAAGATCAGCTGGCTAAGACAGGCTTTCATTCTAGTTTTGATACAAGATTAGTAAGTATGCTTAATCACGGGGAGAGATTTTTTCTGCACTTGGGCTGCTGACCATAGTTCTGTTAAAGAGTTTTAACTACAATTGTTTTGTTCAATATTAACAACCATGCTTTTTTAAAAAAATAACAAACCAAACTCCAAAAATCCTTGCTCTATCCCCACAACTTATTTGTGAAATACACAAGTATAACACACTTGATTTCCTATTACAACAAACTGCAGCATCAAGCACAACAGTGGAAAGTGAATGACCCATTTACTTGAAAAGTTTCAGGCGGTTTATAATACAAAAACAGATAATCCTGTTTATATTTTAACATCATCATTGTATGTTCAATGACACTTGAGTTTAAGCATTTAGATCAGCAGTGAGCTCATTAGGTAGCATGAGTAGCTATACCTACAGGTAAAATGTTACAGGATTTTGGTTAAACCCTATTAAACTTACTGCAATCCTTCCACAGTATTAATTCCATTCTAGATAAAGCATTTCATCTTCCATAGAGTAAGCCACAGATCTTTTACAAAACAAGCTTCTGCATTTTTCAAAAGACTGTTTCTCCAATAAACTGCCAGGTAGCACTGTGTGAATGATTTTTCTATTTGGCAGCTGAATGAAAACTAAGAAAAAAAGAAAAAAATTATTAAGTTCAAGCTGAATTGGATTTGAATGGGTTTAATTTTTATCTCATTGAGCCAACAGAACACAGACTTCAAAAAACCCCACACTATTCCACTTGCAACAAACATTTCTATTAATAAAATGAGTCAGATATCTAGAAGACCCAAAACTTACCAGTTATTTTGCAGCAAAAGGAGGAGACATGGAGAGCAGGTAGATGGTCACAATTCCAATTTCACCCCTGGAAACTGCAGTCCATCCCTCACTTCTCCACAAGCATGATGTATCATGACAAAACCCAAGCAGAAATGTTGTTCTCATTTTCCTCAAATTATACTATGAATGACAATAATATAACATTTTTTAATTTTTTTTTTTTTTTTTCCTAGAGCAGGGCTCAGGAACAGGCTCTCCTACATGCATACCTTCAGTACACCAACAAATGTTATTTCTTTTCTTTAGAAAAGCAATCTTTTATATAAATGAAACACCCCCAACAAGAGAGTGCTGCCAGGCTCCTGGGGGCACTATCGAGCCTTGATTGCTCTGATCAGCCTCACCTGGGACTCCTTGCCCTGCCCCCAGTGGATAGACTTGACCGCACCTCTGATCCTGGCCCTGCCTCAGCATTACTCCCTATCCATCTGTCATCACCAGCCATGGGTGCCTCAAGCTGCCTCATGGCCCAGCTTGGGGACTGCTGTGGGACTGCACACTGGTGGGGCATCCACTACCCAGTCTGGGCTCCATTGCCCCAGCTCCCTATCTTGGGGCAGCAGGCTGGGCTAGAGCTTTACCTGAACTGGGTACCATGGAGGCAAGCCTCACAGCTCCCCTAGCCAAGCTGGGAAACCCAGAGCTCCCCCAAGCCATGGGGCCCTGCTTCCATCTCTGCTGGATCCTGGCCCACAGCTCAGGGTGAACTGCCAGACCTTGCAGGAGAGCATAGCTCATGGAGGAGGAGAAAAGAGTTGTCAACACTATCACGAAAAATTAGGCTACAAAACCTATGCCAGAATATGGTAAAAACAAAGAAAAAATTGCTATTAAGTCTTCCACTCTACAAAGATTATATTCAGCAAGTTGCCTCTCTTATATTTGATTAGGAAAGTTTTAAAGGTTGCAACAGAGCACAGAGTATTTGCAACCTGGAAATGAGTCAGCTTTCAGAGCATGGGGTTGAAATGTCTTGCTGAAGCAGCCTATCCTTCTTGTACCCAAGACACTGAATCTATAGGCTGAGACATGGAGTTTTACGTCTGCAAAGCATTTTCTGACCTAGCATAATTATATTTGAAGTTGTAGCATTATATAAACTGCTTTTAAGCCCCATAAAAAGCTTGTGGTGGTCTGCATAACAAAATTCCCTAGCACTATAAGCCAGGTATTAGTAAAGAAAAAATGTTTCAACTTTAACCACCAAATACTCAGAAATCTAATCAAAATCACCCAGTTTTTTCCATATGCATTTTTTATGTTGAGGACACGTCACATGTCACAGGAAAAAAATTGCTGTCACAAATTTAAACTAGTTCTGGTAAAGAGCTATTTCTCTAAGAACAAGGGCCCCATCAGTGCTGAAAAAAATACCTAAATACAGCACACGTAATAGTGAAATTTGCTCCTATTACTTCAGACTCCTGGGATCAAGACACCAGGTTAGTCATAAATGCTCCCTGACATTAAGTTTTCCAAAGATACCAAAGCTAGTAAACCATAAATTTATACACCAGAAAACCCCAGTAGGCAAAGCTGAATCTTTAGGTTAGTAGAGGCAATTCCAGTGATATAATTTTATTAGCCTCTTACTACTTCACAGCGCAGAAAGCAGTGAGCATCCAAACTAAAGCAGTATCTTCATATCAGATAGGATTTTGTAAAGAACTATGTGAGCCATACAAAAAAGAAAAATAGATTACACAAAGCTCAGTGTGATAAGCGGAACCAGGAACTATCTTTTTTGCAACTGTACATCTTCCTACAAAGCTTCTTACTGAAAGACCAGGAGAACTTGCAAAGCATCATGTCAAGACCTGGCTGAGCTTAAAAAGGAGGTACCTAAATGGTGAAGGTTCCCCTCTGCAAGATGAACCTAATACACGCAACTTCAGAGTCTGAAATAATGTTGAATTTGGTGGCCTTCTGGAGAAACTGGACTGTGTGTGTAAACTTGTGTTTTTTAACAAAAAAACTAATAGAGTCAGAGCTGTCAAGCTGGTGGTAGTCTAATATGACAAGATTGAGTGAGGATTTCAGTTCAGAGTTCAGGAACAGGCAACTCAGCTCACAAGCCAGCTTATCAAATGTCCTGCTAGTACAATAATGGGGAGCCTTTCCTTCAAATGTAGGAAGGCAATGGACCAGCAAAATCAAAAATCAAAATGGACAAAACAAATACAGCCACTTAGACACCAAAAGCTCTAAAAAGCTGGAATTTGCTTTTGCATACAGACTGAACCCACTGCTGAATGTGCTAGAGGAAAAGCCTGGAGTTCATTCCCTTTTTTAATCCTATTTTTGGATTTTAATTTGGTGCTATACTTTCTGCAGCTACAATGAAGTATTGCTACCAGTCAGAGTGCAAAATGCTAGAACACGTTTCTGAAAAAAAAACAATCACACAAAACCAACTTCTCTCCTTCCTGACCAGCCAAGCCAAGTCTGTGCTTGTAAAGAACCCCAGAGGCTACCTCTATGAGACCCACAGCACCCCACCACAGGCTGCTCTTCCTCATTTTGGGAAAAATCTCCCCTGGGCAAATTCTGGTGGGAGTTCACAGCCAGTGGCATGGCTTTCATGTGCATGGATTAATTATGCTCTGGAGGAATTGGAGCAGAGATATGGGGAAAGAGGAGTCTTGCCATAGAGATAATCTGTCCAAGGTTCCACTCTGTTTCTACCACTACGCCAAGAAACCACCCCATTCCACAGCTTCCCAAGGTCTGCTCCATGTATTTGACAAGACACCAAATAAAGATACTATCTGACCAGCAGTTAACAATCAGCTTGTTAGTTAATAGCCTGAGGGAATCTGAGGGTGTTTTATGCTCTAATACTCTGTTCATTAACTGCAGTAACAACCAATTTCAAGGTGATTATTGCTATTATAAGCTATGATCAATTTTTTAAACATGTTTCCATTTTTATCTATCTTAAACCTAGTGCAGTAGAGCAAAGGGAGCAGCTGTGTTGAGAATTACACTTATCCCCAGATTAATATCTGATTTTCCATCAAAGAGAATACAGGACACATTCTGTTAGGTTTCTAATTGTTTCTACCATAAACCTCCACCACACTGAAATATGATCTCTAATAATTTTTAGTTTGAACTTCCTATATATAATCCATCTGACTAGATGGTCCTCAGCAAAAGCCGTTAAAGCAATTTGTTTCACTTACGTAGAGGAATAAATCAGTGCTTAATTATCTGTGGTTTATTAACAGCACTGGTGAGCTGACCATATGCCATGACTTCATCTTTTCACACAGAAAAATGAGAATATACTGATTGTTTTTATTATGTCTTTCAACATTCAGTCAGGGTTCCAATGAAATGAGGAATGAGAGTTTTACAATGTTACTTGATGATAAATAATAATAATATTCTACAATTATTTGCCCTTGCATTTAGGATTCACCTTTACATGCTCTTTTAGTGGAAGTACTTACTAGCATCTCTCATGGCAAAAGATCTATTTTAGGTTGCTTCCAGGAGATGCATAGCAGGTTTCTTCATGGGCCTTCAAATACATTGGCTTCAAAACATGGCATATGCCCAACTCCAGCATACTTCAGATACAGCATTTAATGTAAGCACCAGAAAGACACACCTTCCTAATTTTTTAGACTTAACTGAGTCCATGCTGCAAACCTTTATGAAGTCAGTACAGTACCAAATAACACAGTTTTTGATCCTCTGCCAAGGCAGCCTTAAACTCTTTCGTAGACACAGCGGCAAAATAAAACTTTCTTGAAAACATCAGATTGATGAACTGCTTTGGAATGAATCCAGCTGCTCAGACTTTCTCCACTCTAGCTAGACCCAAAACGAACCAAAGCTTCTGAGATGCAGACCTCTGAACCACAGTGGCAGGCACAGGCACAACCTCAATTCAGAAAACAGCAGATGTTTTATATTTGTCAAAACAGGAGTGGAGAACCTTCAAATTTAGAGGCAGCTATGAAGTTGCTCCCTCTTAAGAACAGTTAAAAGACTCTCCTGTGTCTGACATGTTTCTGGGAAGAGGAGGGGTTTGTCACCCTGAGAGCCACTGGGTCTGTTCTCAAAGATATTTAAGCAAAGCGGTATGCAGGCTTTAAGTGGAAATTTCAGACATGCTGAGGAGACACAATGTGCCCATTAACCAACAGCCAAGGAACTAGCAGGTATATGTGAAAATCCAGAGAGGAGTCTATCCCTTTGAGGCATTTAGATCATAAGTCGTGCTTTACAGTCCTGAGCTGCAACCTCTTTGCTACCTCCACTCCAGGAGCTGTGAGAACATGGTGCTCCCACACAAGAGCATAAATGGCAGCCTTATTTCTGTGCATAATTCTGTTGTGTATCAGGCCACAAGCTAAGAGCCCTGGTCTGTCTGGCATTTGCATTGGCAAAAGAGGCCAGCTGACAGCTGAGGAACCTTCACTACTTTTTGGTAAGAACAGTATTCATGCACATCATAAAGAGATCCAGAGCTTGACTAAGTGTTTTAGGAGGTCATGACAACTAACACATTGTGTCCTAATCAGAGCACTACTTACATAGGTCACGTAGATTGGGAAGAAAAACAAAGCTCTGCAAAGCTACAGGTCCATTTGGAATGATGGAGATCCTCTGGCTGTTTGTTCCTTGCACAAGCAGTTGCACATTTAAAACAAATACCACCAGAGTACCAACTCCACTGCAAGGGCTGACATCAAGAGGAATAGGAACCACATGTCTACTCCACTAACACCTTCAGGCTTCCTGTCCCACAGCATAAAGATCCTGTGCCGGCAGAAACTTCAGCACTGCTTACTACCTCATTCATTCTTGTGTGATCCAACAGAGATCCTTAATCTCCCTCTCCCATGTCTCATGATTTAATCTCCCACACACTTGGAGCTGCGCTGAGACCATCTGCTCTTTCCTCACAAGCAGAGGGTAATGACTTTCATTCAGCCTGACTCAGCACCCAAAGGAGTTGGTCTCCTTGTTAATACAGGTGTGGCAGAGGGGGATACTAGGCCAAAAAATAAGACTGTTTATACAGCTAAGGCTTTTGCTCCTCCAGATAATTGCTGATTTCCTCCTTCTCCCTCCTCCTCCTTGCAACACATGGCTCTTGCTCACGGTCAGCTGACACCTTCCTCAGAGGAGGCACCACTGAATTGTCTCGGTTGTTTCCAGATCTGAAGCAAACATGCTCCCTTTCCAGATATGACTGTCTGAATGAAAAGCATTCTGAGTAGGAGTGAATGCAGCAAATTTCCTCTTACTGTTTCAGGACTCTTGAACTCTCAGGATGCTCAGTACTATACTTTCGGTCTCCCTGTGGTCACAGGCTGGTTTTAGGCAGAGAGCACTGCAAAGGTGAGTGTCAAAGGGCTGTTTCCGCCGCACAATGGAGGAAGAAGATGAACAGGGTTTTATGAGTAAGACTGGTGGCCAGTTATATCCTCCACTCCCTCTTTTTTCCACTCCTAAATTGTCACACACAGATGAGGGATATTTTAGTTCTCCTCATCCTTGGGACAACAAAATTCACATCAGCCCACGCAGCAGAGAAGCCTTGAACCAGACCAATTAAATCAGTGTTGTAATCAGGATGTAGGTGAACAGCCATGTGCATCTACATCCACAACCTCCATACCTCCAGCCTGTTTGCTGTCACAAACAATTCATTTGAGGCTTCTGTGGAGACTTCAAGAACCACTTAAAACTTGCTTTGTTGCTTTTTTTCCCCTTCTTAATTGGCTCTGGATAAACTCACTGCTGTTCAAGCAACACCAATCTTGTGACAAGGGGAAGAACAAGTTTGCCTTGTCTCTAGGTGTGGCTTTATTTTCAAAAAGGAAGGTAAGAAGCTGCACAAAGACATAGCCTGAGTAGCCACAGGCCTGACCTTGCAGGAGACAAGTAATGCATGAGTCCTTTCAGTTTGCTGAAAAGACTTCATTTGAAAGAAGACCACAATCCAACACTTGTAAAAAGTAACCTGAACAGTGCTGTTCATCCATGGATCTCAAAGGGCAAAGTGAATGGAAAAGAAATACAGCACAAGAAGGGTCAATCCTCATGGGAGGAACTGTAAACTTGGTTAGACTGAACAAAAAAAACAGAGGCAAGACCATCATGTGGCTTACCTCAAGTCATTGCAGCTCCAGGAAAACCATTCAGTACCCTGATTCAGCATAGCACTTGGGCACATGTGCAACTTTAGACCACAAGTATAGAAGTGAGATAACATCAGTTTAAATGGGATGTTACTTGTAGGGGAAGTTCCGCATTTCCTTGGTACCTGTTCTAATTATATTTCTTCTCCATACAGGCACTATGAATGAGATCTAGAGGCTAGATTTGTTCCGGAAACAGAGAAGGGCCTATATTTGGCACAAAGATGTATTTTCCCCAGTGTCAGGTATGTGTAATTTGTTTTTTTAATATCAACCAAATGGAAAGGGTTGTTTCTTCCAAAAATTGTCCACTACCCATTATTGTTAAATACTTTGCTGCTCCTTTAATCATCACATTAGTCAGTTGCTGGATGTCATCTCAGATTTTCCATGGCTCTTCACACCCCTGTGTGGTACTACTGAATAATGGCAGCAGCACATTGATCTCTAGCTGCCAAGTGCTGCTAGCCAGCAACCCTAAACTTTTGGGTGGCTCTTCATTCTGGCATGAAGAACTGTTTCCAGTGTAATCAGGTCACCCATGAGCAAAAGGAAAAGAGAAATGGAGATTGTTAACACATATATCTCTAGGAGTGATATATCAGCAGAAAAAGAGTACCAGGGCCAGTTCCTCAGCCAGTGCAAATCTCTGGATCATCAAAGACCACAAGGCTACATGATTCACAGCAGCCTAAGACCTGGTCTTAATTTTCCTCAGCTGTGCTTCTGTGATTTACACTTGTGCTGAGCCAACGACACAGGGTGTCAAATGCTACCAGGCTGATGGATACTGTAAACCAGGACTAAACGTGCACAAAATACAAATTCATTAACAGCTCGGTTTCCCATGGGATAGAGCTGGTACATTGCTCCACACTTCCCAGTGATGGCAACAGTTCTGTGTCAACTCTGTTCCTGCTTTCAGCCCCATGGGAGTTTATTTCTCCTCCTCCTTCTCTTACCCCAAAAAATCCCTTCTTACAACCTTGCCCACAAAAAAGATATTTTACAAAGGTATTTTCCAAATCTCTCCCTAAATGCAACAGCCTAAATCCTGCTCCCAGTGAAGCCTTTGCCAGTGTATGTAATCAGATTTAGCCTGCCTCTCCATACAGAGAGCACACAGATGTAAAGATAGTCTGCGGCATATCTTTTCAAAGTGTGCCCTGTGGTTTCTGAGGGCATCTGCCAGCCAAAAGGAAAACCATCTCTACATAAAGCTAAAAATGCCTTACCTGATGTAATTCAGCATGCCTACACTGAGGTCAATGAAGATGCAAGCATTTACTCCAGATGACTATCTGGTCCACTATGTACAGATTCAGCTTTTAGCAGTCATGTATCCACAAATTCCTATCCCATTTCCTAACTATATTCTGATCAGCTTGCTTGGGGCTTTTTTCCTTGTATAGTAAAGCCTGCTGAAAGTGCCACTGTTCTAGGGTACTCTCTTTGAAATATGTCTTAGCTTCCAAGGGTAATGAACTCTTTTATAATAAACGCCTAGCTATAATATGAACAATACTTGGCTTCCAGGAACTGCCTTAGAATTACATGGCTCGGTATTGCATGTCAGAGGTTTGCTTCATCTTTAATATTTTATGAAGAAATTCAGATTCTGACAGTAAAAGTATTTAACCCAAAGGACCTAGAACTCTGACTATTATTTTGTAAAGTAGCCATTCAGCTACACTTTTGTGCACCACCATTATCCCTGGTGCATGCTCACACTCTGTGATACTCTCTAAGTAGACACAACCACATGCTGTCCAGATGGAAACCTGGCTGCATCATTACATTATATTGAAATAACCCAATACCACCTGTTTCTGCTGGGGTTTCTGCCAACGTTTTCCCATAAAACATTTATTTTGCTAATATTTTACTTGGTCAGCACAGAAGGACACTTGAAGTTAAAGATTTACCATGTGTGCAGCGACCAGGAAAATCCTTTTTTAAAACAAAAAGCAACAAAGCTCAAGAAGAGCTAATGTCTGTTGTTTAAAATGTGGATGCTCACCTAGGCATGAGGTAATAACACTCTGCAGGGACCAAAAACCAAACACAGGTTTTTGGCAGTGTACATCAAGTGAATTATCTTAACTGTGTTGGTACTCACTTCTCATGTAATTAAACAAAAAACTTTCATGTGTAGCATGGGACTAATATCCAGTAACACCAATGAAAACTCATGGTTTGCTTCCTTTTTCTTTTTCCATATTAATCTGTGATTGTATAAAACTCCCAGTCTCCTTCCCCTCCTCCTTAGCAGATAAAACAGGTTATCCTCAGTTAGTCTTTAGAAATAAGAAAGGCATTACAACTCCCAGCCTACTTTGGATGTTTGAAGTACTTATGAGGTACTCTGTACAACAGCAATAGGATTTTTTTATTTGGAAAGTATATTTTTAGAGACATTTTACTTTAACAAGAAGGCAAGAACAGCTTAATTTATCAAAAGAATCTGCCCAGCATGTGTTAACTCAGGTATATACCTTCTATTTTTCAGTGTTGATCTCTGTACAGAAGCCCAAGCAGTAGCATTACTTCACACAAATACCTTTTTCTTGAATACAAAAAATTATGTGTGAAGAACAAGAGTT
Source organism: Chaetura pelagica (assembly GCF_000747805.2). Classification (NCBI taxonomy): domain Eukaryota; kingdom Metazoa; phylum Chordata; class Aves; order Apodiformes; family Apodidae; genus Chaetura; species Chaetura pelagica. Next base: position 2,836,800 of record NW_009952566.1, read on the forward strand.
ATTAACAATCTAGTACTCCAAATGTATTTGCCACATCAATTATTACTATCCAATTTTAAAAGTTTCTGTACTACAAATGCAGAAATAACGATGCCATGTAAAGTGACCAACAGAACCCAACAAACACACAGCAGGAAACCACCAACAGAAAAGCAGGAGATTAAACACACATTTATTACTTGGCAAATGGTAGGCACATCAGTAGAAAAAAGGATGAGATTAAAAAAAAAATCATCCACAAACAGAACAAACATGTACAATACTTGGCAGTTATACATATTGATAAATGAAAATATCTTCAGCTGTAAGAAAGCTACCTTACAAAAGGGAAAAACAATGAGTTGGAAAAAATAGATATGTGATGATTTTGATAGAAATATATTTAAGATCACTCCAATTATATTAAATTGGAAAAGGAAGCAATAAAAATCCACTAGAAAAAAATAACAGCCATTTTTAGAGAGTGGATAAACCAGATTCAAGTGCACTTGCTTGGATTAGTTCTAAATATTTAAGTTCTAGCCATTTTTATCACATCTGAGAAACAGAATACTCTTCTAGGCTGTAAAAGTACAAAAAGGGAAAGGCAAGCAAAAAGGATTAGCCATGAGTTTGCCCCCATTTTATTCAATTCTCCTTTTCATTTTTTCACGTCCCATTCCTAATAACATCACCCACTTTAAACCAAATCTCTGGCTGCTGGCACAAAAGGTTTTTAAAATTTTGTCTATTTTTAAAAAGCCAACTTACACCTTGCAATCATTACAGTAATTGATTAAATATCACAAGCAAAGCAAAGTACCTATTTGACAGCTTCTATTCATGGTCACATACCTTCCCTGAAGACAGGTAGTTAGATAATTAAGCGATCCATTTCACTGCATATATGCTATGTACAAAAGAAACTGACACACAATGAATCCTGCTAAGCTTTTGTTCAACATATGAAATACAGGATAATCACCTTTTTTATGAAAGCACTTGACCTTTAAATTGATATCCCCCCCAAAAAGATGGTAATCGCTGCTCAAAAAGATATTGAATGAGCTGCTGCTAATCCAGAAGATCATTGCCCATTAGTCTTTATTAGATTTTTTTTTAATCTAAAGGTGAGCACTTGATTATAACAAAGAGAAAAAGAAAATACTATTCAGATTGCTGTGAATGCTTATACTTTTCTTTTTGCAAATCACAGTGGCAATCAGTTACAGACTGACTGCAACATGAATATCATTTACGCATTTGATCCCTACTCAGAGAGCAGCTGTAAAAGCTTTGAATGACATAAAGCAAGATTATCAGTGACAGTGATTTTAAATATTATACATGTTGCCTGTATCACAAGTGTTTTTCTTCAGCAGCTCATAAGCATTACATTCTTTTGTATAATACGTTGGAAATAAACTTACTTTCCTCTGTTTGGGGAAAATGTAAGGAAAATGTTAAAATGCAACAGAGAAATTGCACAGGCTTCTGAATAAAAGGACACAAAACCCCTATTATTTCATTACATTCTGTTTCCCTGTTCCCTTTTCACACAACATAACTAATCACGTGCTGCATTCCAGAAACTGAATTTCAACTACAAGGGCAACTAAATGGGTAAAACACTGGCTGGATAACCATGCTCAGAAGGAAGTGGTTATTGGGTCATACTCTATCCAGAGGCCAGTGACAAGCAGGTAGTACCAGAGTCTGTCTTGGGACCTGTGCTGTTTCATACCCTCAGCAAGTCTGCAATTACACCAAACTGAGAGATCTGTTGATACGTCACTATGTTGAGGCTGCTAACCAAGGGGACCCAAATGGGTTGGAGAAAATGACAAGACAGGGATTATGTGAAATTAGCAGGCAAATGCAAAGTCCTGCCCCAGGAAAGAAGATGCCTGGACATGGTCCAGGCTGAACATGTGCTGGTTTCTGAAGAGAAGGGGGCCAGTACCTAGTTTCCACAAAATCTATATAACCAAGAGCAGATCAGAAACTGTATCTTTACAGTAAAAAGCTTCTCTGAGCAAAAAATTGAAAAACCTTTATGAAGAAAAAAATAATAGTATGCTTTTCATACTTGTGTATTTTAAACCTTTTAAACTGTTTTCATGGCTATTTCACCAATGTACGTGTGACGGATTAGCTTTTTTTTATTTTTTTAATTACAGTTTGAATTCTTAAGTTTTTAGGTTTGAAACAAAAATAATTAGAAAATTCATTTCATATAAGAAGACCACCTAGATGACCTTAAAGGCAGGGCCTTCAGATCTGGAAATCTGATGTTTTCAAGCAGTTCATTTCTAATCAAACACTCTCGATATTCCTCATTACTGTTTTGCCAATGCCAGTGCCCAGACACATCCAACAGTCAAACTCAATTCATTCTGACCCTCTTCCACATTTACATGTGAGACTTGATAGCTGCCCAGCTGTTGTTTGCAAACAGTAATGCAGGACATGGCACACTCTAATTTGACTTGGTTTTCCTCCAAGTCATGTTTCATTCCACTCCTCCCATAATCTGATTTTAGGATGAAATGTTCCCCACCAACATTTGTCTCTGGCTTGGCTACTGTGGACACTTGTACAGCCAGCCTCAACCAGAACCACAGTCCTTGATAGCTGGGGGGAGCTGCAATGGATCCTATCCTCAACCCTGAGAAGCAGGTAACTGCACCTAAGCACATTCTCCAGTGAAGAGGGAGGCAGGTTCTGCCAGAGCACCAGTCTGTCTAATACAGGTGATCTGTATTACCCTAGAGATGTCTCTTACCACTGAGCAAAGGTGGGAGACTGCACAGCTATAATAGCCATACTCCATTAATCAGCCAAAATTCAGTGAAATTATTCCTGTCCCAGGGTAGGAGAAACGACTGAAGTCATACCACGTGGGTTTTTTTAATGTTGATCCAGAATTATACTGCCTTTCACAAGAACTGGCAGTCCTCAAATAGACAAGCTTTCTAAATGAAGTCAATGCACTATGATCACGTAAGAGCAAAATCCAGTAAATTATTCTGGTAGAAGGTGAATGCCTAAAGACAAAATTGTGACTCCTAATCTTACTAGGTATCTTCCCAATAGACTTGAAAGTTTCCCCTCCTGTGTAAAGCTTGCATCTGGATGTGTGTAGGGCTTCCCTAGTTGGAACAGCTAAGAAACTCTGTAGAAGCCATGGTAAAGAACAGCAGGCATGTTTTTCCAGACTTGTAATGATAATTTGCTGCATGAAAGGTAATCAGTATCTATAGATCCAAAGAGCACCTGGCACCACTGTGCTACAGCTGTTAAAGAGTTCACCTTCAGGAAAGTCCTCACCATGACTCGAAAATGATAAATATTTGTTGCATCACGGCTTTGCAGAACTAATAACGATGCCTATAATTATTCTGCTTGTGCCTCTTTCACTCTCTCATGAGCAACAAAGCTTTGTCCAGCCTTGGCCAGGCTCCTCATTTTGCAGGGCTTCTTGTCTACCTCCTCCCTTCCAGCTACTGCCCGTAACTTCTTGTGTGATGTTTCCATGGAAAATTGCTGCCATATAGACAGATCTGCAAGCAGCTGATGAAATGGTTTCTGTGAGACAGCTATAAATAAATCACTAATCTGATTTCATTCGTGGCCCCATCATACCAAGATCTCCAGGATTAAAAATTTGCTTTAGAAAATACTATCATCATTTATCTTTACTTAGGACATAACCCAAAATGGGTAAGGCTTTGTTTCTTTCATACAAAAAAAAATATTAGCATGACTATTATTTATCGATTGCAGTAGCCCATGTGAGACTAGTGCTAGAGCAGTTTTTGCTCAGAAAGTGTTCATCTGTGGTACAACATGAAGGGAGCACTGGAGAGACAGTAGAGTTGTTTTGAAATTTTTCACAGGAAAGAAAACAGAAGAATTTGAAACAAGATTTTAATTTATTAATCCCTACCACAGACTGTTCTGTATTTTATCATTTTATCCATAACATTTAAGTTTACTTTTATTGATTTCTTTAACCCAAAAAATGTTCTTGCTTAGATCCCACCTGAACTCCCTGCAATCGGAGAGATTCCAGCCCATAGCCATACTCACAAAATGAGCTATGCACAATGGAAATAAGAACTGCAAGAGTAAAAACAATCACAGTAAGGAGCACTTATTAACTCCTCTGAAAGAGTGACTCAGATGTCGGAAGCACTCACAAATAAGCGTTTTTTTTAAGAAAACCAGCAGTATTGAGAGATAATTATGCTGTTTTAAGTAAGAACTACATCCATCTATGCACACATCTGGGATGTTTAGGTTTTTTTAACTGCACCTCAATCAACTGATTTATAAAAATACATGTCTGTTGTAGGCAGTGATATGTAGTCATATCCTCTTCAAAATCTCTAAAGAGCTTCTTTGCATTTAAAACTAAATGAAATCACTCTACTGTGCTAATTTATTATTTACAGTGATTATTCAGATATTTGTCTATTTGTAAGGGAAAAAAATATACATAGCTATATTTTGACACTAGAACACTTGTAGAATGTAGTTGAGATTACACGTAAGGAATCAGACTGCATAAAATCCTTGTATAAATTCTGGTATCACTGTTGCTTTTGCTTTAAATCAGATCTTCTGTTGTCAACATTCTCCTGTGCTAGGACAAGGAGTGACTATGACGCTAAGGTGAGGTTTGCCAATTTTAAGGAACAGTAAGTTTTGAACTCCAGATGTGTAGGACACTTTCATTTTCTTCCTAAGCCTAATTAATTATTAAAATAAATAAATAAATGTCTTCCATAAATGCTCCTCCCACAACCTTCATATCCTAGATACTTGTCTTTAGTTAGGATAAATAATTTTTTTTAAGATGCCTTTTCTCTTTGCACTGACTAGAGAGAGTCAGAACAAGTTGCTTAGACAACTTTTAAATAGCTAAATCTCGAGAAATAAATCCCACCCAGAAGTGAGGAAAAGGTCAAACCCAACTAGAAAGGAAAGACAGTCAACACCACTACAAATAAACACTATTTGAAAATTATGTATACAAGCAGGCAACATCTCTGTGCTCTCTGCCTGTATATCCCACTGGCTACTGTATTTAAACCCAAGCTGGATCACTGTAGGAAATCTTAGTTTTGCAGTTGTATAACAGAGAACCAGAAGAGCAAGGAGATAATTTCAAAGGCAAAAACAGGAGTTAAAATGTTTGTTCCCACTGACTTCCAGTAAGAGCAGAGCTTCTCACTGGCACTGAGAAAGGCTTGACTGGAGACATCCAACAGAGTTGACTGCAGGGCCCAGTCCCCCACAACAAAGACACAAAAGGAGCAACAGAGATCAAGGGCATCCTTGTCCTCCTCTGGACAATAGTGACTAAGTCATTCTTTTTAAATGCCTCTTGAAGCAGTCTGCTGAAGCAAATGTCTGAGACAAAGCTAGAAAATCAACTAATTCTCCCCAGCCCCAGAATAAGTCCCCTTCCACCAGATCATTGCTCTTCATCTTCCTCTACGTCTTCCTTACTTTTCTCATAACTATATTGGGAATTTTAACTCCAAACTATGGAAACGCTGAAAGTGTGTCTGTGTGCAATATGTGTAAACGCAGTTCTGCACCTAAAACCAAGCCAATGCCAATGATTAAGAGTTATCAAAGGGTACAGTTCCTTCAATGGTAAATAATGCTGATAACATTAATTCCTCTTCAGTGGCTCTACTGATAAAAGTTCACTACTCTGGCTCCAGTGATCCAGTCCGTTGTTCCTTTCAGGTCAACAGCAGTTGAGAAACAAAAGTAAAAATGGTAGAAGACTCTAAAAACAGCTTTAGAAGCCTGAGAGCAACAGAAGTGATAACCTTGAGTCCCCTCTCACCATCAGATTAGTCAAGCTTGGTAAAGAGATCCAGCTACAGAAATACGACTTTTACATAATGCTTCTGGGATCAAAAAATAGATATAACTCTCCCACAGAACAGACTGAAAAAAACCCAGACTAATAATTGATTATTGCTATTATCTGTTATTTATTGTTCTTGTTGTTATTTATTATGTTGTTATTATTATTACTGTTTCATGCTGCTTGTAATAATTAGCAGCTGAGATGACTATGGCCTCACCAAAATTGGTGCCACTCACAGAATGAGAAGGAAGCACCATGGGAGATGCATTCACACGTATCACCAGGAACAAACTTTGGGCAGGGATACTGGATAAAGGTTAATACAATAAATGAAAGGCAAAGGACAGCTGAGCGTAAAGGAGTTCTGTAAGAAGTAGAGCAGGAAACAGAGCAATTACAGAAAATACTCTGGATACAATATGAAATATTCATATTTCTGGTTCTTCTCATGCTTCCATATAGCTTCAGTAATCCAGACCAGGACCCTTTGGTTTAGATGCTATTTCAAGCACAATGATGAAAGCAGCTGGTGTAAACTCTACTGTAGCCTTGAAAGAGAGTTATCACATGTAAGCAGCTAAAAACATGGCACTTAAAAAAGAGAGGCACAGTAGGACACGTAAAGGTACAGTACAAGTAGCCATGGTTTGAGAACTGCTTCACATTCGTGATCTCTCAAGAGGTATTAATGCAGTAATGTTAATAATAGATCCACTGCCAACTAGAAATGCATAGCTATGTGTTCTTCTGTTTCTGCCAGGGTAATCTCAGTCAAAGGTCCCTCCCTGATACACATACAGCCCCTGGCTGTAGAGGATGGGAAAGTGACCACACAGGACTTAGTTTATGCTGCCCTTTTTGAAGCCTTTTACAGTTAATATATTCCAGAGGTGATGTAGCACACAAAAACTAATAGAGAGTAGGTAGTAGATGTAATATAACTAAAAAATACTGGGAAATAGAGGTTCTTGGATGTTTTTATAAATGTGTTTTCATAAATAAAAGCATACTTTAAAATCCTGGTACTTGAGTGATGGCTTTGAGTGAAGAGCTAAGGTGTCCCCTTCACGTCAACATGTTCATATGTGTAGAATTTCGTCTGACCTTATTCCATACATGTGAACACACATATTTAAGAGAGTCCCATTTCTGACCTCACTACTTCCTTTATACTACAGAGACAAATTCTTCCCTTTGTTATGCTGGTGTAACACTGAAGTAACTCAGCCAACTGCAGTGGCTGAACACTCTCATCGTTATTAGTGCACACAGGGAACACAGTGAAATGTTGCTCTCTACTCCTCTTCTGGATAATTGATTAGCTTATTTATTGATGTGCTAGCTATGGGGACAAGACCATCACAAATGCTTGTATGGAGTCAACACCCTTCTGTAACAGCAGGGTGAACAAGGAAATTCATGGTTGTTAAACAGCCTACATCTGCAACACCAGACTAAAGCAATCTCTAAAGTAAATGCATTCCTTGATCTAAAAGCACACATTTCGCATCCCATGAATCAATTGTCTTCACTCTCCAAACACAAATGACTGTGTCCTACACTCATTTACAGTAGCGTTAATCCAAAATAAGGCCACCAAGTCGGTTGAGGTACTCCAGATTTATACTGGTGTGAGTGAGAGCATTTGGCACCCAGTACCTAATGGTTGTAGATCCTCAGCTGGTGGAGATCATCACAGTTCTTTCAAGTCCATGCCTCTGAAATTAATGTAGTTATGCTGATTTACACCAGGTGAGGATCTGCCTTGTGGTTTCTAGCTTTAAATTCTCTTCCTGTCAGATGTCTTGTTCCAAAATGGTTTCAATAGACAACTTCTAGCCAGAATTTCCTCTGCTATTTATAGGATTATCTCAAGAGTTTCTACAATAATCACCATATTTCCATCTTTGTATCAGAACCTATTCCAAGGTTGTATTACAGCCAAACTATTCACATATCCAGATGACACCACTCCTTCCTCCTCTTCCCTATTTGGGGTGATTATACAGAGGGGAAATGTCTCTCACGGCCAGATCCTCAGCTGGCATAAATCAGCAGAAAATTGACATTAGTGATTTACATCATTTAGCAATATAGAAGAAAAAAGAAGAAAAGAAAAAAGTTTTACCAATACAGTTTAAAATTAGTGACGGGTCTTTATAGTAATATTGAAGGAATATTAAAATGTAATCCATATGTACACCTTTGATGTGTGCTTTACAGGCTCAGCTAGGCATCATTTCCAGCTTAGACTGACAAAGCCTCTTGCTGTTTTATTTAATAAAATCCTCAGTGATTCTGCCCCTAAATAGTCCATACTTACTCAACATACTTCATCTCAAGTGTACTTAAAACACAAAACCAAGGTCTTTCACAAACAAAACCTATTCTGTTGATTTCACACTTTCTTTTCATCCTGTAAACTGTTAAATTCAACCTGTTGAAATAGGTCAAGTTTAACTGAATTTAAGCTTCCTATACAGAAGTGCCACAGGGGATCTCTAGACATCAATTCTTATCCACATTCCAGAGATCTTACAGTAAATAATTTACCATACAATTTCCTATTGATCCATTTGGTCTTCTCTTATCTGTCATTTCCTAATGTCTGTTTCCACTTACACACACTTTTATCCCCCCTCTGGAGAGGTAGATTTCCTCTACACTGAGTCCTTTAAAACTAGCAGGTATCTGCTCAACTGTCATACTCTACACAGAGGTCTTAATTAATAAAACAACCCAGATCAGAAGAGAGCTGCACACAGAGCAGAGAGAGCTAAAATGTAGAATTTCCTGCAGGGACAGATTCAGAGTCTACAAAACCCTTCAGAGAATCAAAGCAATGTGCATCAGAAGCACATTTTCCCTGTACTGAAGTGCTTGCAGGAACTGCCAGTTTCTACAAGTATGTAAGTAAAAACAAAAGAGGTAAAGCTGACTAATATGATTTCCAGTTGTTAGACTTTATATCTTGACACAGTCTTCTGGGGGAGATCTGATAGCCAGTGGCAGAGACTAAATATATAGGAGAAGCTACATATTATCAAAGGCAATATTAAATACAGGCTCTTGAATCCCAACTCTCGCAGGTCAGCAAAGGAAAACCTTCTCCCCTGCAGCACCACACACACACTTTCTTCCCCAGGGCCAAATAGGCTAGAGTAACATTAAGCACTCCTGACCTGGAAATTAGTTGTTATGTGTTTGTGGGGGGTGAGTAGTTGGCACAAGGGTAGATCTCATTTCAAATAAATATGTTTCCTCCTTTCATTTCCCTTCACCTTCCACATGAGACAGCTAACCAGCATATCAGTATTCGAAGTCCATGTCAAAGATTTAATTTTGTACAGTTTATACTAGTTGAAATCAGGTTATTGCTTTATCTTTATGGAGATTAATCCAAATTGAAAACAGAGAAACTGGAGGAACTGTGTGAATGCCAGACTCACAACAGCAGGCACTAGTGTGCGCTCACATGTGTAGTTTCTTATCCAGCCTACAGAGTGGTGAGTCAGTACACCCAGAAGTCCAGTAAGGCCAACAAGCAATGGGTGATAAAATCATATAGAAAAGGTAACTCTGTTGTCTCTTTCTGTTGCTTCATCACAGGGTAAATTAATCTTATTTTCACTTACTGGGATAAAAGTCACTCATTCTGTTGACTGGAGTTAAACCAGGGGTAATTTGGCCAAAAACAAGCAATGATTATTTCAGGGTGTAATTTCTGGCTAGGTCTGCTTTCGAAAAAAAATGTGTAAGATTAGTCAATAACAAGATAGAGCCCAACATGCAGAATTCAGTGTCTTTTCAGATAAAGTAATGACACACAACACCACATAAGATGTATGTCCTTCATTCACAAGCTGCCACTCCTTAGATACTGTGATGTAGCTAGATCACTATATCAGCTAATGGGATATTAAGGATCAAAGGTTTGAAATCAATAAAACTAATCCAATAAGGAAGATGGGAAGACAGAGGGTAATATTGCTAGGCTACTGTCTAACGTGTTTGAGTCAAAACGGCTTGCCAGAAAAGTGATCCTCAGAAATCCCTGTGAACTACAACAAACGTAGCTTGGTAAGAGTCTAGGCTGGAATTTGCGAAGTATATGTAATTTTGATACAACTTGTTATGTTTCAAAACACTGTGGGTAAAACCTTGATCCCACTTAAGTTAGACAGACACTGACATCACTGAAGTGAAGAATTCATCTTATGATAAAGGCCAGCGTTAGACCAGTAAGCAGCATTGTTAAATCCAATTTATCAAGTTCAAGAATCAAGTAAAAAGCTTCCTTTCCTCTGAATCCAAAACTATTTCTTGGAAATATGCATTTGAATAGCTATGACTAGGATGACTAAGAATTCATTTTCTAGTACTAAGTGGATAATCAATAACAAATATTAACTCAAGTTTTAAAGCTGACTGTTGCTACCAACTAGTGATGAAGAGCTGTCTGCAAGTGTTCAGTCCCTGCCACTTATTCTGGCAGGAGGTGACAGCACAGGGAAATAGGCATTCTTTCTGCTCTCTGACTGTAGAAGCACGTAAGTACCTTAATGCAACAATTAAATCTGAATCAGGTAGTCAGAACTGACCTCTCCATTCATTAAACAGAGAACCTAGGACCACTAGCCTTTTAATTTTGGTTCCTCAGGATTTCTGCTGGAGCCTAAGGAAAATTTTACCCTGCTTAAAGTTTGCTGAAAGGGTTCTGGATAGAAATGTGAAATTTATGCTCCAAATTTTTAAACCACGCGTGCAAACGCATTTTAAGTAGTCACTTATTCTTCCACGGCTGTACATAAATACGGTACTGAATAGGAGTTAAGATACATTTAACAGCCACCATACTCAAAATATTTAGAAGAAGCTTTACACCATTTACAAGCACACAAAAGAGATGACAGTGAACAAGGATGAACATAATCCTGCATGACCAGTTTGATACTCCCTATTACCTCCAAACTTAAAAACATCAGTCACTGTGTACTACTAGTATTCAGCAAGATGCAGCATAAATCCTCCTTCTTTCTCAACTTTGCCCACTCATAGTTTTAGCAGTAATGAGCCCCCAAAACCTGTATTACTTTGAGGTTTTTTGTCCCAGATAGTGGCTTGGATTACTGAGAGACTAACAGGTTGCATCCAAGCTAAGGAAATGAGTCCATTAGCTCTGCAGTGAGTATTTACATATGCCCACGTGCACTTAGGATACTTAGCAGACAGGCTTTGAGATAAGCATTGAAATTGCTTATTTTAGGCAGAGGTTTCAAATTAATTCCCACTAACAATTTAGCCTGAAAAAACTCACCATGTGCAGCTCCTCAGCCTACACAGTTGCCTGTTCTAGTAACCAGCTAGTGACTGTTGTCAAACATTCCCACAATTATTTATCTCAAACTTCCTGACTAGCTAGGTAATGGAGTAATCCACAGAAGGTATTAATTATGTAAAAATAAATACATTAATAAATATTATGTGAATCTGAACATTTTTATCTCTACACATGTGAATGCTCCTACCAGAGTAAAAAAAAAGCAATAAACCTAACTATTGAAATACCCAAAGAAAATTCTACCATAGACAAATGCACATACTTTCTATCAAAAAGATACATTTCGGATTGAAAGATTGAAATATCTGTACATACTACGATCTGAATAAGCAAAAGTGAAATTAAAGGGAATGTCTGCTATTTTACACATAGACATTAACACTAGCATCATGCAGACACTATGAAAACATACTCCCAACAGCAGGGTTTAATAGAAACTAATTAAAGCTTCTGGTAACTGATATGTAAAATGTTACCAAAAAAACCCAAAAAAACCAAAAACCAACACCTGACAACAGCAGATTGTTTCTGCTAAGTGCCCTGAGGAATGTAAACACAAGGACAGTAATTCTGGCCCAATTGCTTCATAAATGAAAAGGTTTAGTGTCTCTAATGCTGCAGGCAGCAAGACCGGAGGGAGTGAAACAACAGCTCTGAACTAACCAGAGGAGCGGGCTAGCTTGAACGTCACCAAATTCTGCAGACTATTTGTTAATCCTAATTACATTTGGATTTCCTTTGTGAATTTCTTCTGGACAGCAAACAAAGGGATCATTGTGTATGTCCAGCGTTTGAACTTAATGTCCAGGGTGTATCGCCCAGTGCCACAGATCACGTGGCATCATTACTTGAACCTGCATAAAAACTGCATTACAAAGCTAGCTGCTATTCATGTATTCCTGCAAAGGAGGAATGGCACTGACAGGCTAAGAAAAAGAATTTCTAAGTAGGACTGATCAGGAAATATTTTTTGTTCCAGTGCACTTTTTTCTTTTTTTTGCCTTTTTATTTTTCCATGGAAAAGTAACAACCCACATGTTGAATTATTTTTCGTTAGGGCTTTTGTTTTTCACCACTGATTTGATGAAAAGCATTCTTCATTGAAGAAGACATGTCAGCTTTCTTGAAAAAAACCTGACAAATTCTACTGGGAAGACTGAATTTTTTAACATAATGCTATCTTGTGACCATATCTGATTACAAGGCTTAAGTCATCAAACTACTATGGCATACATCTCAAATAATACAAACAAATATAAAAGCACATATTTTGTCTTCCGTTAATATTCCTGCAGGTAATACTCAATTATTCAAACCCTGGTGCAACGTAAGCACAAAAAGCTAGATATTTGGCTCCTATAATTCAGCACAACTTCAGTGAAGTTACACACATTTAGATTAGATTAAAATCGGCCCTCAAGATTGAATCACACATGAACACAGGCAAATGAAAATACAGGCTTTTTAAAATTCAGTTACTCTGAAGAGAACAAGTATTTCCCCCCTTTGATCATGTTAAGTAAATGTGGTCCAACACAGGAGAATATTAGGTTGTTCAGCAAAAAGTTTCACCAATTAAATATCACCGGAGTTGGAGTTGAAACTCCCGCTGACTCTGTAAACTCGAAAGTGGCCATTTTTAACCTTTCAGAGTAGTTGTTGAGTTGCCACTTCAATATGCCCTTGTTACCCCTGCGGAATGTAACCAAAAAAGAAGAAAATAAAATAAACAAAACACAGGCTCAAACAAAAGGCAGTTAAACACTCACTCTTCAGTTCTTGGTATTACTGGGCTGGTCAGGAAATGAAACCATTGCTGCAGGAATTTGAAGGGGTGAATATACAGGGAAGGGGGTCAAGGTTTGGGGTGGCTTCCTCTCCCTTGGCACTGAGAAAACCAGAACAATCTTGTATTACTGACCCAGCTCCGGATGCTGGGTAAGTGGCTGGTAATGGATGGAAATAGAAGCAAAAACAGCATTTCCTAACAACCAAATAGAGAAAATACCACAAGAACATTGCTTCTCAGGGTAATCCACAGCTATATTTTGTAGAAAAATATCCAAGTGAAGGAAAACTACCTCCTTATATTCCTTTTTTTTTAAAAAAAAAAAAAAGATCTTGCAATCAAACACAAGATTGGAAAGCTTCTGAGAAGGTTAATATTTTAAGTTAACCACAGAAAAAGTCATCTATGCACATGCAATGTCCCTAACCAAAATATAACTGATACTACAAAAAGATGAAAAAATATATCCTTATCTAGGATAAAATTATTCCTATAAGACTATGGGAAATAAGGCACTTCATAACAAAAATGATTGGAGGAAATATGAAATACATTTATGCTCCATCATACACACCTGCTGACCAGAGACCCAGATACCCAAGTTCACTTATTTTAATTATTTCCTTGGTCCTGATCCCACAGTGGGACTGAGTAGGATAGACAGCTGTCAGCAGACTGCTCCAGGTAAATCAGCACTACCTCCACGACACAGCCACTACAATTCCCTTCTGCTAAGGTAGACAAAGCTGCTTTCAATTTGTTGCCTCAACAGGTTTCCTTACAAAATCTAGTCACATCCTAACTTCTAAGCTGCCGTGAGCTCATATAATTTTCAACTCTGTTCTCAGTGTTGGACACACTGTTGGCTCTGCACGGCCACTTCATCTAGGAGCTCAGAGCAGGGATGGTTTACCAAAAAAGTAGATGGCATATCTGAGGGGGCTGTACGAGCTCCAGAAGACAAACCCAATGATCTCACATGGGCTGCCAGATAACCATCGGACATCCCATTGCCATTCCCCTCAACGCTCAGAATAATTCCCCTTCCAGGATGCTCAGAATAATTTTTGCTTTGCACTTCCTTCCTTCACGTTGAGTTCATCCTGGGCTTGTCCCTCACTCAGGGGCATTTAAGGGGGAAAAAGAGAAACATCAGCTTTTCCCTTTCCTCTCCTTTTATGGACCCTATTTTTGTCGTCTCCCTCAGGAAGATCAAGAGCCAGTTCTACTTCCTTTCTTCCTCATCAGGTTCACGTAGTCCACCCCAAAGTCAGGAGATGACATGCTGCCCACCCATTTAGCACGGGTGTTTTGCAGAGCAGCCTGACAGCCATCCAATGCCAAAGCAGCAAAATCCACACAGCTCGATCAGGTCCCTGCATACATTAGTGTCACGGCCTCACTCACACCCTGATGCGCCATGGCCCAGTCTGGCACAAGGCAGGAGAGCTAACAAGTCCCAGTGGACTGGAATGATAATGTTGATCATGTCTGAAATGTGAGAAGGAATTACACCTCCTTATGTGTGTGCAGCTCCCTGTCTTCCCAGGCTACGTCTACTTACAGAGGATATCCATGTTGAAACCAAAAAAATAGAAATGTATTTCTGCTGTTGGAGCATCACAGAATTTCAGACACTTCCCACTGCCCTCTGGAAAGCTGAAACGCCTGCTAGACGTCGCTCAGGTCAGACCTTGTCCTGGGGCTGAACAAGATAAAACAGCCTATCCCAGACATACTCTGAGGTAATTCAAATAGCATCAAGAGGATAGTTTTGAACATAGTATCAAATAATAAAATTGTGTGTTTACCAAAACAAACTTACTTTATATCTTTAGAAATTGCCCGTTTCTTTACTAACCACGTCCTGCTTTCCTTTCTCCTTGTTTCTGTGGAACAGTAGCAAATAAGCATACAATAAACCATAATGGAAAAGCACTTCATAGATACCACAGATGCCAGTGAAGGCATCAACAACAGAAGACTGATTTAGCATTAGGTCACACATCATAAGCGACAGGGACCACAGAAGGGTGGGAAGTCTCTTATTTCTTAGTTTTTGAAAGTAAAAAAAAGGTAATCTTAGACAGGAGCTACTTAGACTAGTATACTGGGTTCAAAGCCTTGTATTGCTACAGTTGAACAAAATACACTTCAGAAAAGACAATTAATCACCCTCCATTTCAGTCACCCTGCTGTTACATGGAGATAACAATCCCTCTTATATCTGATCTTGACAGAGACTTATAAATGCTGCTATAATAAAGACTAGACAGCCCTTGGCGAGTGTCTTGAGTTGTATCCGTAGAGAATCTTATTTTCCCCTATAAGAAGTCTTGGCACTCTGGCAGAGCTTACCTTCAAAACACATACTCAAAAAGTTCATCTAGATGCTGAACTTAACAAGGTCCAATGAAAAATCCCATTGCTAGCAGCAATATGTAATTTTTTAACATCCAAGTTTTACTAGCTATAAAAAACTGGAAAATAAATATAGATGGCCCTATACTCAGGATTTTTTTTCTTCTCTGCTTTCTCTGGTTTTTTTTGTGAAAAAGTGATTATAAGGTATAAGTTTCAGTGATGATTTTGACTGATCAGCTGGAGAAATTTAGACAAATTTGGCTTTTCATAGACTGCAGCTGTTGTTCTTTTCAGTGCCTTAATGCAATTTATCATTCAAATGTGCTGGCTTAGAAATGCTGCTCTAGTTTTCCTCTACCTCCTATCATTATTCCTAACAGTATGAATCCAATTTCAAATGTTTGTTCCTTTTGTAGTGTCCCAATTTTCTCCCCTTTGGTGTCTACAGTGGTAGGAACTTACAGTATGGAATCAGCTGCCGTCACTCTGCAGCCTTCACATGCTTTCTGCAATGAGCAGATCTTTCACAAACTGCCAAAAGGCTTCTCAGATTAATGGTGTTATGGCAGGGCATTCAGCTCATGGAAGACACACTAGCTAGGTGTTGTGAATGACCCACAATATAAGGGAA